>NW_027186345.1:199728-205775 GCF_028583685.1 Petaurus breviceps papuanus | reverse complement strand
GAGAAAGAGAGAGAGAGAGAGAGAGAGAGAGAGAGAGAGAAAGAGACTAGTGTAAACATAACTTTTATATGCACTGGGAAAGGGAAACTAAAAAAATGTTGTGTGACTCACTTTATTGTGAAATTTACTTTATTGTGGTGGTCTGGAACCAAACCTGCAATATGTCTGAGATACATATATGCCTGTACCTTCTCAGATGGCACTCCAAATACTATTATCTCCATTTTTGTAGATGAGAAAGCTGGTACTTAGAAAAGTTAAGTGTTTTCCCAAAGTCAAACAGCTAGTAAGTGTCAGATGCAGGATCTGGGCCCTAGATCTGCTGATCCCAAATCTAACACTGTTTCCAGTACACCACAGAGGTACTTCAAATCTGGAATTTTAGTTGAACTTAGTCTAAGTTTGAGAATCTATTGATTGTCCCACCCGCTTGAAAGTAATTGCTTTTGTTAGGTAAGAACACATATTGATTGAACCAATCTTTGAGAACCTCTGTGAACTGAGCTATATCTCTTTGAATCAATCAAAGCCACTTATCAGAGACTTGGTAATACCTTCAGTAATTTGAATTAAAGTAAGGAACTATCTCAGCATCTTCTTGAGACTCTGGGGGTGTAGAACAATAGGTTGGAGTAAGCCTGGTATTTTAATATACTTCTCATAAGCAAGAATAAGATTGAACTCTGGCAGAGAAGACGCATAATGAGGAAGTTTATTGGTTTCTACAGTCATCTTCAAACCAAAGACTTAGGTTCCAAGAAAAGGTTGTTTCTTTCCAAACTTCCCCTCGTGGTGCGGTCTATCCACAGACATTATGATATAATCTCCTTTTCCATTATCCAGTAAATTTTGCCTCACTCACAAAGAGTGAAGGGATCAAGTAGAGGCAAATATAGAAGTATGTAAATTTAGACATTATTTCGTTTATCTTCATTCTGCTCCTGTAGGGTGACCCTCTTTCGGGCCACCCTACTCTTCTCAGCACCCTTCTTTCTATGTTACTGGAAATACTCGATCAATAATTAACAATGCATTCAGCTGGGAAATGAGAGAAGATAAACTGAGGAAAGGCAGTTTCAGAGAACTTTCTTCCAGACAGAGATATGAAACTTCAGGATGCTAGGAAGACTCCAACCTTAATGGCCCGGCAGAAAACTTCATAAAGACTCCAGCAATGGAGAAAAGGACTTTCATTAGACCAATAGCTGTGAGTCACCTCTTTGCTACATGTGCTCTCTAAACTTGAGCCCACCTTTCCCTGTACTTTTGTATGTACTTGTGGTACTGCAGTGGGTCCCAAGAAACAGGAAAGTGGGGACGCTAGGCCTAGCCTCACCACTCAGCTTTTTCTTAGAACAGCTTTCATTAAAACAGTTCTTACAACAGTTGGCGACCCCAACCACCACTCTCACCCCAACCAGTCCCCTGAGAGCTCCCAGTCAAGGAACAGAAACAGCTTTCAGTCCCCTAACCAGTCCCCAAAGTTAATGGACTCTCCCCAGTGAAGTGCAAATGCAGTAAGGACACCGCCTGCCCAATAGTTACCTATATGATGACAGGACGTTCATTAACATGTTATGAATATTTTAATGAAGGGACTCTACAGAGCACAAGTCAGGTCTTTGTCTGATATCCCCTTGGAAGTATCCCTCTGGGCATGGGCTAGCTAAAACCTCAGACATCTCCCTATCCCCTCCTAGAGGCTAGAGGCATACTCACCCACTTCTCTTCCTAATGGCAATATAAGCCTTCTGTGCTCACACACCTGTGACCAACTAGTCCCCTGATTGCCTTGCTTGTGCTTGCTTTCAGTAACAATAAATCTCTCTTCCAAATCTGAAAAAAACAAAACCAAACCAAACAAGCTAGCCTAAGCAAAAGAGCCCAAATGGCAGCCCCAGTAACAGTTACTGAAAGTTTGGGGATGAACACCCATGTCTCATGACTTTCAGCATCATTCTGGGGCACTCTGTTGGTTATTCTCTTCACAGAAGGTCTTCCAAAAACTAGAAGATTAACTATAGGAAACTGGTTAATTATTTTAGCATATATTCAGCACTTAAAATGTGTAACACATTCTGGTAGGGGAAGGATACCAGTGAGATAAAGGCAATAACCCTTGCCTTTGAGCAGAAGAAACACTATTCTAAAATAGGTTAAACAAACAGCAAACAAAATCAATTGTAAAAAAACATACCATGTACAAACTCTTCTACCTTTTCATTTATTTATTTTTTTAGCTTTTTATTTCTTAAGGGGAACAATAACAGCTGGCATTTATATAGCACACTAAGGTTTGCAAAGTGCTTTGCATATGTTATTCCATTTGATCCTCCCAAATAACCATGTCAAGTAGGTGCTATTATTATTCCCATTTTACAGATGGGGAGACTGAAATTTAGAGAGGTTTAGGTTTTTTCATAACCTGCCCCATTCCTACTTTCCAGTCTTCTTATACCACTCTCTTCTATATATGCTGCAATTCAGTGACATTGGCCTCCTTGCTGTTCTTGAGCAGCACATTACCTCCCAACTCTACATTTCCAGTGTACCCTATGCTTGCAGTTCTCTTCCTCCTTATCTTCACCTCTGACTTCCCTGTCTACCTTTGAGGCACAGCTAAAAATCTCGTGTTCTATGTGAAGAATTTCCCAATTCCCTTTAATGCTAATGCCTTCCTTCTGCTGATTTTCTGTCTTTTTCATATGTGTGTATGTATACATACATATATATACATGTATATGCATTTATATGTGTATGTATGTATACATACACATATATATATACATATACATATACATTTATATGAGTATGTATGTGTATATGACCAAACTTCTGTTTTAGTAAAATCAATATAGCATTGGGGTGGCTAGGTGGCGCAGTGAGTAGAGTGCTGGCCCTGGAGTCAGGAGGTCCTGAGTTTGGATCCAGCCTCAGACACTTAATATACACACAAAAAAACCTAGTATGTGACCTTGGGCAAGTTCCTTAACCCCAATTGCCCTCCAGAAAAAAGCCAAAAAAAAAAATCAATAGATCATCCATAGAGAGGATGGATTAGAGGTGGCAACCTCATCAGTCAGGGAGAACAAGAAGGAGCTGTTGTATCAGTCTAGGCTAGTTGTGGTTGACTGAACTAGTGGAAAAGAGGGATTTATGAAGGAGGTATAGTCCTGATAGAATCAAGATTAAGCACCGAATTATATATGTGGGGTGAATAAGAAAGAGGAGTCAAGGATGATATGAAAGCTGGAAATTTGGATGACTAATATCATCTGCAAGGCATGCCCTAGTCAGTAGTGGGTGGATGATGTTCCAGATACGGGGGATTTATGGAGGAGGAGAGTGGGAGGGGCAGGGCAGTAGAGAAGATAATGGACTGAATCAAGATTCATATGGGACATCAAGTTTGAAATGTCCAATAGACAAGTGGAGATACGTCACTGCGGCTCAGGAGACAGGCTGGTACTAGATATGTAGATCTTGGAGTCATCTGAATAAAGATGAAAGAAATGGAATGTTTAACACTAACTCAATCATTATTGAATCATGTTTGATATTAAATAATAATATAATATGCTTGATAAATTAGAGAATAGAAACTGTTCACAGAAAGATTACCTATTTGATAAGAACTACTGGAAAATCTGGAAAGAAATTTGACAAGAAAATAGGTCTAGACCAACTCTTGAAACACATAGACAGCTAGGTGTCACAATGGAAGGACTGCCAGACTTGTCAGGAAGAGTGCAGTTCAAATCCAGCCTCTGACACCTACTAGTTGCGTGACCATGGGCAAGTTATTTAATCTCTCTGCCTTAATTTCTTCAACTGTAAAATGAGGATAATAATAGCACCTGTCTCGCAGGGTTGTTGTGAGGATCAAATAAGGATATTTGTAAAACACTTTGCAAACTTTAAAATGCTATTTAAATTCTAGCTATTATTATTAGCTATTATTCCATGACTGTTCCAAATGGATACCTGACTTAAGTATTAAAGGACACTTTATACCAAAAAAAAAATAGAGGAAAACAGGTGGAGGTATTTTCTACAATCATAGTTAATGGAAGAGAAGACTTAATATAATGGGGATATGATACGGACTCCATTGGCTTGTTCAGATTGTATATTCCCATGTGGAGAAGGCTGGGAAGATGGTTTCCTGGAGAACTATGATGATGTATAAAGGAAGTGCCTTAGAGAGACTAGAGTGCACATGGAAAATATATAACTGTTCTGGTTGGCTATCTTTTTGCCTGGGGAGAGCCTTTTTCAGTTGACTGTGGCTGGCTCTATTGGCATCCTCAAAAAGACTTGAGCCAGATTCAGTTTGCTCCATTTACATCTGAGGGAGCACAGTGATTCCTTCAATCACAGTACCCAATAAGAGACCTCTAAAAGGAAAAACATGAGGGACTTTTATTCTTTTAAGGTCACAAAGCCTTAAGAAATAAGTGTATGTCATAGCTCTTTTCATTTATTCTTTTCTATTCTACATGCAGGAAGTGGGGTCTCCCACTTCTTTGGAAGAACAAGACACAAGAATCTGGAAGTTGGAATCCAGACCAAGTATTGAAGATAGACCAGCATTGGTACCACAAGGAGCAATCTTTGGGAGTGATCTTCAAGACAGCAGCCCAAAAGGACTCACCAGGTGGTCATGTCCCATCTGGACATGAACTCAATGGGACCTGCTCTAAGAAGGTACTGAGATAAGTGTTGAGATTACCCCTCCAGAGACTAAGATGCCATAGGGAGAATATATCCCAGAGGTATTGGGCAAATGGTTGTATATTTGATCTTGCTAGATCTTTAAAGTAAATATACCTTGGTAAAAACTCCCCAAAGTTAAGTGGTTAAAAGGGACTGGGATCCCAGTTACTGAGTTCTTGATGCCTGGTTTCTTCTAGCATATCAGTTCTGTTTTCTCACTCTTCTGATCAAGTCAGAGACACCTACACCCTGCACATGAAATGAAAAAGAACAGACAAAAAGGTCAAGAAATCAAGAATGATTTTAGGGGCCATGTGGTCTCAGAATGGAAAAAAAAAAGGCCTAGGACCTTTCTCCTTATAGTAGTCTGTCATTGGATGCTATAAGTAAAGTCATTATGTTCTCTCTGATGTGAATCCAGAAGAAAGGGACAATAACTGAAGCTGACTTAGTCAACCAGTTGAAAAAAAAAAGCCTCATCAAAACCACATGGTTAGCTGACCAGAACCAGTTATAGAATGTCTATATATGTTGCATAGTCTCTCCACTGCACTTCTCTAAAATGTTATCATGATTCTCTCAGAAGCCATCTCCTCAGCATTTTCCATAGAGATAGAAGTCATCTGAACAAACTGATGAGTCTGAACATGTATTGGACCCCAATTATACTAACAAACAATTAATGTCTGATTGATTGATTCATGAACAAAATCAATATAAAAAATAAGAAAATTGATTGGGAAAAAACATCTTTGCTTCAAATATTTCTGATTAGAGTCTTATAGTACAAAATACATAGAAAATTAACATAAATATATAAGATCGAGAACCATTCCCTAATGGATAGGTGGTTAAAGAATATCAATGGTTTTCAAAAGAACTGCAAACTATTAACAATCATATGAAAGTCTGCTCCAAATTGCTAACAAGAAATATAAATCAAGGGGGTGGCTAGGTTGTGCAGTGATTAGAGCACTGGCCCTGGAGTCAGGAGTACCTGAGTTCAAATCCGGCCTCCGACACAACACAAAAACTAGCCGTGTGACCTTGGGCAAGTCACTTAACACCAGTTGCCCTCCAAAAAGCAGCAAAAAAAAAAAGATAAATCAAAATTACTTTGAGGTTTCATCTCACACCTTGCAAATTGGTAAAGATGAAAAAATATGCTGGAAGATTTGTGGGAAGACAGACACATCAAATCTTGGTAAAATGATAAATTGGTCCATCAATTCTGGAAAGTATTTTAGAATTATATTTTAAAAATTACTAAAATGTCCAAACGCCTGTAATGCGAATGTAAATTTTAAAGATCTTCCCTGCCCCTAGGCTAA
>NW_027186345.1:180123-199718 GCF_028583685.1 Petaurus breviceps papuanus | reverse complement strand
GCCTTGACTTGGTTATCCCAGTTGTTAGGCATATACTGAAGGAGATCAAAGATAGAATGTAATGTTCTAAATACATAGAACATTTATAGCAGCACTTTTGTGGTATCAAAGAGCAAGGAATAATGTAGATGCCCATTGACTGGGGAATGGCTAAACAAATTATTGTACATGAATGTAATGTACTTTTATTGAACTCTAAAGAATAGTGAATATGATGACTACAGAGAAGCTTGGGAAGGTTTATATGAATTGATGGAGAGTAAAGTTAAGAAGAACCAAGAAACCACGCCAATAGAAATGCAAGTACTAAACAAACAAACCAAAAGCCCTGACTGCTATGCAATTATAATAACAAAGCTTGACCCTGAGGGAGGGGCAAAAGAATTTACTTTTCCTTCTTTGCAGAGCTGAAGGACTATGGGTGCAGAAACTTGTCCTACTTGGTTGGTGTTAGTTTCAATGAATTGGGTTTTTTCTGTCTTTATTTTTATTCTTTATCATAAGGGATGCCTCACCATCCAGGAGAGAGGATAGGAATATATTTAGAAAGAGTGTGATTTAAAAACAAAAGATATCAATAACATTTAAAATTTAAAAATGAGAAAAAAGAAAACTACTTTACATGAGTGCTCTCATTTCCATTCAAGTATTTTCTTAGAATCACTGAGCTTAAATTGCAGATGTTATTATACTTTATAATTCATACTTGCCTGATTCTTGAGCCTGGTTGAAGTAGTTTATAATGAATGAGGTCAATTATAACCAGCATCATTGCCAGGTTACATGTTTAAGTGGAAAAATAACTGTACTAAGGAGCTATAGCTTGAAGCCATAACAAGTGCTAAAGAGCTACTTTTGGCCCAGGATAGGTATTCACCATCGCCTGGGCTATAGGGTTTTAGTTGTTCTCTCTTGAGAATTTAGTAAATCTTGTGTGAACTGGTTCTATTAAATAACACTTCAGTGAGTCTATGATACAATTGACTGGGGTTCTCCTTCCATTTGGATAATAAATCAAACACACTTGCCCATCCTGTATGACTCCTGTACATGTTTTTCTACAAATTCCTCACAATGTGTCCACCCAATGTGTTTAGGCCTTTCTTTCTGTTCTCTTGATATTACATGGATCCTATTTTACTATATTAGATAGATAGATAGATAGATAGATAGATAGAAAGATAGATAGATAGATAGATAACCTATAGATAAGTCATCCTATACTTTCATTTTCCAGCCCATCTTTTTGTTTTCACGTCGTACATATGATTGATCATGCTTCATTTGGTTTCTCTGTTGTAATTCTTCATTTGTAATGTTTCATAGCTTGTACACAACACCCTTCCATTATATCCTTCCATTGACTTTGAGTTATTTTCAACATTAATAGCCATGCATCTAATAATCCTTCCACTTTTATGAGGTTGCAATCTCAACATTATCTTCAATTCTTCACTATCTCTTTGTCTACATATATAATGAGTTGTCAAATATGTTTCCTTCCTCCCTCTATAATATCTCTTGCTTCCACTTCCTTCTCATTGTTCACAGAGCTATGGCCTTAGCTTAGGATCTCATCACCTCTTCTCTGGACTATCGCAATGGTTTTCTGTTTGGTTTCACTGTCTCAAGTGTCTCCATGCCAGCCCATCCTCCACTCAATCATCCATCTGACCTTGCTAAAGCTCAGGTATGACTAACCCTGCCCTTTTACTTAATAAATTCCAGTGATTCTCCCTTACCTCCAAGATCAAATTTTAAATCCTCTGTTTAGTTTCCAAAGTCTTTAATAACCTGGTCCCCATCTACCTTTGCTGTCTTCTTATACCTTCCACTTCTCCACAGACACAGTTCAGGAATACCAGCCTTCTTTTTGTTCTTCCCACATGATTCTCCATATCCCAGTTCAGTGCATTTTCTCTGGCTGTCCCACATGCCTGGAATTCTCTCCCTCCCTGTCTTTATCTCCTGGCTTCTCTAGATTGCTTCAAGTCCCAGCTAAAATCCCATCTTCTACAAGAAACCTTTTCCAATTCTCCTTTATTATTAGATCCTTTATTCTGTGATTCCAATTCATCCTGTCTCTATCTTGTTTGTACATAATTGTTTTCATGGTGTTTCCCCACATTAGACATGAGCACTTTGAAAGAAGGGACTGTTTTTTGCCTTTTCTAAAATTCCTAGTACTTAGTACAGTGCTCGGCACATGGTAGGTACTAGACAAATGTTTGTTGACTTTCTAATATTTGCTTAACTGGATACCCTGACTCAGTTTACTTTCTATTCCAAGCCATCTTCCACAAAGCTGCAAGTGATTTTTCTATGACCATGTCACTCCCCTATTCAATAAACTCTCCTGGCTCCCTATTGTTCTAAAGATAAGTTGGAAATTCTTCACTTTGGCTTTTACAACCTGGCTTCATGCGACCTTTCAGGCCTCGTGGACATCAGACTCTGTGGTTTACCCAAATTGTACTTTTTGCTGTTCCTCTCCTGTGGCTTGCCATCTCCTATCTCTATGCATTTATTCTAGCTGAACCTCATGACTTAATTCTCCCCTCATAAAGTCTCTTATACCCTTCAAAACTCAGCTTAAGTTTTCTTCTTCCTTCTGCATAAAAAAAAAAAACTTTTCTGATCCCCCAACTGCTAATGAACTCCCTCCCAAAACTGTCCTGTATTTATTTTTTATGTTTCTGCATCTATTTCTCCCCAAATAGATTATATGATTCTATGAGCAAGGACTGTCTCATTTTTCTTTTTGGCATTCCGAGGCCCCAGCACAGAGTCTGACATATAGTATGTGCTTAATAAGTGCTTATTAATTGGTTGATGCATCATCATTTAAAGAATAACTAAAAAGATAAGCCTATATTTTAGGGAAAGGCTTAGGGTCATAGCAAGAATTGTACAATTTCCTAAAGGTAATCCAACCCACTTGTCTCCTCTTCAATTATGGGCCCAATACACTGATCATTTTGGATACATGTCCAAGTGACTTGTGCTGTTAAACAGGCTGTATGGTTTGTTCATGCCCCTGCCTAGTTTGTTGTTATCTTCCTCTGATTTTATTTAATAATTAAATAATGATAACCAAATTTTAAATAATATAATAGAAAACACACAAATGAAATACAACTCCATGAGAGATTGACCATGAATCAAAGGAAACCTAATTAGATATTCAGTGGAATTTTTTCCTGTTATTTGTTCAGAAACAGATTGAGAAATGTTCTCTAATTTATTTATGGTTTCTTTTGGAATGATCCTTCTGTTAGAAGGATTATTTATTTGCCCATACATACAAAAAGCAATAAAATCCCAAATTCTGTGGTGAATAAATCAAGTTTCTTCAGTTATCTTTCATATTCCATGGGGAAAAGGATCACTGGAAAGCATTTTTATAGGTTACTGATGCTTAGAAGTACTAACATACTAATTAATTCAGTTGAAGATACATGCTCTATCATGAGATTCTTTCACAGTGACACTTGAAAGTAGAAAATACTCAAACAGTACTGCGCCTAACAACAGTGGCCATAACAAAGACATTTCAAAATGTATTGGAGTTTTACACAACAGAAAGTGCTACTAAGATACTTTGTCTTTGTACGTGACTCCTGTTGATATATTAAAGGAAAAGATGGACATATAGCTATCTGGGGTGCACACAAACTTCCTGGGGCCAGGGAATAAATTAGTTAAACCTTCCACATTATTAAAGCATAGGAAATATCACTTTAGGTCATATTCATGTTCCTATGGGCTCAGTATTCTTTTTTGTTAGTGTCACCAAAGGCCATGTGAGAAGAGAGACTACCTCTCTATGAAGTTGAACAATGGTTCATATATAGCACCAACATCTGTCATCCCTTGATAACGCATTATATATTTCTCATTCATGATTAATCTATTCTAGACCTCTTAATCACAAAGATCAATAAGGGTGTAGTTGCATAAAATTAGTCTTCCTACCACTCAACTCTAAATGAGGGACCAAGTAGTTCCTGAACTTGCAAAATTATCTCCAAGGCTAGAAATGTTCATCTCAGGATCACTGTTTGCTGACCCATGCTTTAGCACAGAAAAGCTTCATGCTTGATTTGGATTGCGGGTGAATTTCCAGAATATATTATTAAATAAATGATGATAAGCTTCTAGAAAAGGACATGCTGAGGACAAAGAGCCAACATGGCTTCATGGAGTCTAGGTCATGCCAAATTAATTGTAATTCCTTTTTCTACAGGAGCACTAGACTAGCATATTCAGAAAATAGTTTAGATATGTTTTTGTTGTTGCTATTGTAGTTGTAGTGTTGTTCAGTTGTGTCCAACTCTTCATGACCTTATGTATATAGTCCATGGGGTTTTCTTGGCAAAGATTCTAGACTAGTCCGCCATTTCCCTCTCCAGTGTGTCCCAATTTTACAGATGAGGAACTGAGCAAATAGGAGTTAAGTGACTTGCCCAGGGGCACACAGCTAGTAAATGTCTAAATTTTTAGGTTTTGTGCAACTGTTTTCAAAGATACTTCTAGAGACCTGTAAGTTTTCAGGTCTTACAATGTGGTACAATCTAAGGAGAGGTGTTTATTACTCTCTTGGCCTGTGTTCTGGTCAGACCACAAGCATTCTTTTCTTCTCTGGAACTGTGAGGAGGATCTCCCCTCCACTGTGGCTACAAGCTTTGGTTGCTACTGTTCCTCCTTGCCCTGGGACTGCCACCCAGGACTGGGACCTGGATCTGAGTATGGGTAAAGCAACAGGGTCCTGCCTGAGTTCAAATCTGGCCTGAGACACTTACTGTGTGACCCTGGGCAAGTCACTTAACTCTGTTTGCCTCAGTTTCCTCATCTGTAGAATGAGCTGGAGAAAGAAATGGCAATGCCCTCCAGTATCTTTACCAAGAAAACACCAAATGAAGTAATGAAGAGTTGGCCAACACTGAAACAACTGAACAAATACAACAAATTGGTTGAATGTCTGTATCCAAGGAATAATTATTGATTCAGTATCACATTGGAAGGCAGTCTCCAGTGGAGTGCCTCAAGGATCTCTGCTTGCCCTTGTGCTATATCAATCTTGTATACAGGCACAGGTGCCACACTGTTCTTGAAAGAACTAGCATACTGGCCTCCAGAGTCAAGCTGCAAAATGATCTTGACAGGTAAAGACAAAGAACCATATTTAATAAGATGATTTTTTTTTCAAGTTAATCTGAGATTTAGTAAATATAGTGAGCTCCCAGAAAGGAACTCTGTCTACCGTTGATTGGCAACTTCTCTACAATTTGATGTTAACTGACATGTCCAAGGTCAGACAGCTGGTATTAGATAACAGGATTTGAACCAAGTATTTTCTGACTCCTTATGCTGCATTCTAGCCACAAACCATACATAATTGTTCTTTGTGATGAAGAAAAAAATGTTGTGGAGTATCTATTTGGTTTTAAATCACAATGGTACAAAAGAAAAGGCAACCCACACAGATCATGGGTGGTATATTTGCAACTCTGTGAATAGAGACAGTGTGCCAGGAAGCATGGGCCTTGTGACATTTGCTAAGATGTGGTTTCTTTAGGTCTCATGTTCTACGTCTTTAGAAAGAGGATGGTGATACTCACTTTATTTAGTTTGCAGAGTTGTTAGGAGGAATATACTTTATAAACCATAACACACTACACATCATGTGAACTCTTATTATTCTTTCTTTCTATCTTGGTGGTAGTCCAAAGTTATCAGTTATTACAGTTATCACTAGACTTTGTCTTAGGGCACTAGGTGGTGCAGTGAATAGAGCAATCATCCTGGAGGCAGGAAAACTTACCTTCCTGAGTTCAAATCTGGCCTCAGACACTTAGTAGCTGTGTAACCCTGGGCAAGTGACTTAACCCTGTCTGCCTCAGCTTCCTCATCTTTAAAATGAGTTGGAGAAGGGAATGGCAAACCACTCCATTGTATATTTACAAAGAAAACCCCAAATGGAGTTACAAAGAGCCAGACACGACTAAAATGACTGAATGACAGCAGGTTTTGTCTAACTAACCTGGGATTCCTAAACCTCTGTCAAAATCAGAGGAAGTGGACAGGACAAGAATGATTGCACCATATAGTTATCTGAAACACACAGTGAATCATAGAGATTATTTGACTAGAAATAACTTGATACAGTAATTTTGGGCATAGTTAGCCACAAGTGATTCTAACAAGTTCCTGTACTGCATTTATTATTTGGTTAGAGACAAATTGAATTTTAAAAAATAGTTCTTGTCAGGGGCGGCCAGGTAGTACAGCGAGTAAGAGCACTGGCTCCAGTGTCGTGATGACCTGGGGATCAAATCTGGGCTCAGATACTTAGCACCACACCCAGAAATAACTGGCCGTGTAACCTTGAGCAAGTTACTTAACCCGCATTGCTTAAAAAAAAATAGTTCTTGTCCTCATGGAGTTTATAGTCTTATAAACAAATAGTGTTGTCCCTAGGCAAAACTGTGAAGGTGAATTTTTTCTCTAGTTTCACATACATATCATCCTTTTCACTCCCATCTCTCTGTTTTCTTAATTATGCTCTTCTTAGAATTATGGGGTATCTTCTTTTAATTCCCTAAACACTTTTCTACCCCCTGCACAAAGTTGAAGGCAAGAATTAACTATCTATTGAAACTATTTTTAAAGCTAAGAAAGTGTCCATTGTCTAAAGGTTATATACAGGAGAACAGGAATTTTTCCATCATGTTAGGTCTTATGACCTTTGGCATATACTGTTGGTATCTTTCTGTTGGCACTTACCATACATTGCCTTGTGTTGTTAGAGTGGGTTTTGTGAATTTGACAAGTTAGATGTCTAATAACCTGTCAGCCCCTACTGGAATGAAAGAACTGAATTCTAAAAGGGACTTCAGTCGCTATCATTTTTAACCTTTGCCTTCATTTTACAGAGAATTGGCTATAAAATTCTTACAAGCAGGGACTGTGCTTTTTGTTATGTCTTTGCATTTCTTATAGTGTTTAATGCAGGCAAAGCTGAATTGCGGTAGCTCAAAAAAAATGTGAGATGTGCAAATTTAGAGACATCTCCACTCCAAATGTTCATATGAACTATTTGTGTCCAACCTGTGGTAGGACCTTCCCAGCTCATATTGGTCTGGTCAGCACAGTAGGACATACCATACATAGACCCTGACATAGTAATGATTTTGGTCCTCTTTGAGTTCAAAGAATAACAATATATAATACTGTCTGATATAGTTTGTGTAATATGGGATATAATAATTGTTCATTTGTTGGTAGACTGATAAAACTGGGGCGGCTGGGTAGCACAGCTAGTAAGAGCACCAGCACTCTCCTAAGAGTGAAGGTTTTGCAAATTTGTTGAGTAATATTTTTTTTTACGCTATGCAGCTTCATTTAACTGGAGAATTACCCTATAGGTCAGTCCATGAACATGGACATTGCCTTTGAATCAAGTTTCGTGGACAAGGTAGAGGAATATGTATGCACGTGTGTTTGTGTGTGTATGTATGTACACGTCATATTTAATAGAATAATAGCAGAAAAGTACTGAAGAGGGGCGGCCAGGTAGCACAGCGAGTAAGAGCACCGGCTCTAGTGTCAGGATGACCTGGAGATCGAATCCCGGGCTCAGACACTTAGCACCCACCCAGAAACACCTGGCCGTGTAACCTTGAGCAAGTTACTTAACCCCAATTGCTTAGGGGCGGCCAGGTGGCTCAGCGAGTAAGAGCACCGGCTCCAGTGTTGGCATGACCTGGAGATCGAATCTGGGGCTCAGACACTCAGCACCACACCCAGAAATAACTGGCCATGTAACCTTGAACAAGTTACTTAACCTCGATTGCTTAAAGAGGTCTAGACTCTCATCCTAACAAATTATTTAATTTTTCTGGTCCTAAGGTTTCTCACCTATAAAAAAAAGAGTGTTACATAGATAATAGCTAGCATTTATCTAGCACCTTTAAGGCCTGCAAATACTATATATATATTTATAAAATCTCATTTTATCATTTTCACAGCCCTGAGAGGTAGGTTCTATTATTATGCCTATTTTATAGATGAGGACACTGAGGCAGCTCAGGTTAAATGACTTGTCCAGGTCACACAACTAGAAAATGTCTGAAGCCAGATTTAAACTCAGATAATTTAAGTAGCATAGATGATTTCTAAAGTACTTCCTACTCTAAATTTCTATACCTTTACTGTACTGAATGCTAAAATGTTTTGGACTCTGAAGCTATGATCCTAGATTTATTTCAGAGGAGGCAGAGAAAATTCTGTTTTCTATTTAAACACTTCCTAGAAATTTAAACAGGGACAGTAATAATTGGATTCTTGTTCATAGAGTTGTGTCAAGATTTTCAAGTTGTTTCATGTTTGGTAAACATGACAGGGCATTCACAACAGGAAAATGGGCTATATGATTTTTCTTTTTCTTTCTTCTTACCTTTTTTTCTCCTTTTCTCTTTCCCTTTCCCCCTTCTCTCTACCTTTCTGTTCACCTCTCCATTTACTTCCTTGCTTATTTTATTATATTACTGCTTTCCTTTTCGCTAATTAAAGGGGCCATCCCTTCATTCACTTCTTAAAGAGGCCTATTCACTGAATGGGCATTGCCTCACCCTAAGTGAGTACTTGAAAAGGTCTTAGCCTAAAAGGGCCAAGGTCTCCCATTGCTTCCTGGGCCATGTCCAGTCATTCTGATGAATATCTGGCCACTGGATTCAGATGACTGAAAGCGAGGCTGGTGACCTTGCACAGCCCTCCCTCACTCAAATCAAAGTCAACTGCAAGTCATGTTATCATTTCCCCGATGCCATGGGCCTGTTCAAAATCAAGGACAAACACAGCAGCAACATTACTGTAGGTGGTAAATTGGATTGAATCTTGCAGAAACTCCAGGAGAGAGTGAGCCCATTTAAAAATATATTAAATCATGCATTACAGAAGATGTATAGAAAGGGAAAATCTGCTTAGAAGTATCATTTGTTGAAAATGTAGAGCATACCATCCCATTTATCTGTGTGTTAGCTTGAAGGTTATATAATACTCCCCTGTGTTCCCCTCCTATTTTCCTCCCCCCCCCCTTTTCTCCCCATCATCTTCAGCCAAGAATTTCACAAGTAACACCCTGGGGATAAGCCTCCTCCCTTTAATAGTCACCCCTTCTTGCTGAGGCACATTGTCAGCTTTGTAGACAGCTGCAAACACAGCTCTCCCAGATGGAGCCCAGGCTGAACTAGATCATTTGATTGAAAGAGATGAGAATAAATTAAGGAAAGCCTATGATGAGAACAAAAGAATAGGAGTCTTATTCTCCATGAGGCCTATTAGACATAGTTCAGTACTTCAAATTTGATATTATCTTGGTCCCTAGCAGGATCCATACATCCATTGGGAAGGTTAAAAACACAAAGATCTATTTCTCAAGTGTGGACACCCAAATATCTCTTGTGCTTAGACAACAGTAAATGAGAAAAAGAATCTAGCAACTGGTGGTAAGAAGAGAGTAAGAGGTAGTGATGAAATAGGATAAAAATAGACATTAACGGAGGCTCCAAACCAGGAAGGAAGTAGCCTCTCAACACTGTAACCTTCCAAGAATAACAGCTTTCCTATAAAAGATAACTGTCAAATACAAAGGAAAATTTATTTTAATATCTTGAAGTTTTGAGAAGTCAGGCTGTATGAACAACCAAGCTATGATGCCTGGACATATGTAAGTAAGGCTTGCTGTTCTAATCAAACAAAATTTATAACAAAGTTAATCTGGTGCATATTTAATGATTTATGCAGTCATTATTATTGTACATTGTAATTAACCATAATTAGTAAGCAGTTCGTTTAAATGGCAATATTTCGAGTTACTTTACATAGCAAAATCAAATTTTTAGCCTTTCCCTTTTCATTTTATTATTTTTTCCTGTGCTTACAGTTAGCAGAAATAGCACTAGTTTTTCAACTGTCATAAGCAATGCTAGTTACCAGGGTCCCCTTTTAGCCATTTCCCTTGTGCTAGTTCCCTAGGTAGCTAAAAAATATAGCCCCATGAAGCATGCTTGGAGCTGAGTTAAACTCCCTTGGTCACTTTCAAAGACATGTTCTCAGTGTGGACAGGCTCTGGGATTATGTAATAATCCCTCTGTCCCACTGACAGCAGGAAGTGGGATAGTGGTGCATCAAATAAGACTGGCCACTGAAGGGGTGGGGTGCTGCTTAATAGATCTTAAAATGAGTTGCTCCACCCTCTGGAATGTTCTATTTCTTCTCCCTTCTGAATTTGTGCATTGGAATTCTGACCATCCTCCATGCTAGGCATTTCTGTCTTAGGTGATAATAAGCATGTGTGCTGCTTGGCTGAGCCTGAATCTGGACCTCAGGTCCTTGGTACCCCTTCTTTTTTGTATTTCTTCCCTTGATTATAGGTTGCCTAATAGTGAATCTGAGAGGGGAGTTTCTAGTGTTGGAGACAGCCTTGTGAGGTGAGGAGGTCAGTATCTTCTAGGTTTCTCATCTGGAGCTGAATAGCAGGAGGAATAGTTTTCTGCCACTATAGCCTACCTGAAGAAAAATTACCATCCTGTTGTGACTTTCTGGAAGATACAGAACTGAAGGGAGTTACTTGAAAATTCAGAGTCAAGATGAAGATGCAATACAGATTCAACAACTCCCCCAAATATGCCATATTTTGATGTTTTAAGTAACATGCTTCTAAGAGAGATAATAGAAATTATGAGTTGCTGTTTGATATTTTAAGTTTTTTGTCAAAATATATCTATGAGACTTCAGCATTGCAAGCATTTCTTTTGAGTGGGAGAAATACGTCTCTTTTACTCATTGACAAGGGCAGCTAGGTGATACAATGGAGAGAGCACTGGACCTAGAGTCAGGAAAACTAACGTTTCTGAGTTCAAATCTAGCTTTGAACACTTACTAGTTGTGTGACCCTGGGCAAGTAACTTAACCCTGTTTGCCTCAGTTTCCTCATCTGTAAAATGAGCTGACAAAAGAAATGGCAAACCACTCTAGTATATTTGCCAAGAAAAAAACCAAATGGGGTCATGAAGAATTGGATATGACTGAAATGACCGAACAACAACAACCTATACTGATTGTATTGTACATTGATTATCACACCTGTCACCATCTACAGTAAACCACAATGCCTCTCTGTTAGCTCAAAAATAAAATAAAAGTCCTTTGTGTGGCTTTTAAAGCACTGCCTAACTTGGCCCCTTCCATGCCACCATTGTGTAGGGCTCTCATCCCCTATGTAATAGTCTTCTAATTATTCTTTCTGCCTTATGTTTTTTCCCACTCTAATCCATCATCTACTTAGCTGCCAAAATTATCTGACTAAGCACAGTTCTGACCAAGTCCCCTTTTTCATTTAGTAAATCCCAGTGGATCTCTATTACCTCCAGGATCAAATATAACATCTTGTTTGGCTTTTGAAGTCCTTTGCAACCTGGTCCCTTCTTTCCTTTCAAGTATTCTTACACTTAACTCTCCTGAATATACTCTACGATTTAGTTACATTGGTCTCCTTTCTGTTCTGCACACAAGACACATCTCTTTCAAGCCCCATGGCACTTTACTGGTTGTCCCTGGTATCTGCAATGCTTTCTCTTTGAACTGCTCCTTCCCAACATCCCTGGTTTCCTTTAAGACTCAGCACAAAAACCCACCTTCTACAAATTTCTTGCCTGGTCTACCCCATTGCTGGTGCCTATAAAGTTAATGGAATCTGAAGATCTTCCATGCCTCTTTGTATTGGCAAGTAAGCAGGTACTTAGCACCTTGTTTCAAGTTAACACCTTGTTTAAGCTATTTAATTAACACGGAAGTAGTTAACACCTTAGGAGGAAGTTGCTAATGTAACAGGAAGGGGCTGAACAGGGAGGAGCTAATAAGTATATAAGGAAGTGCACAAGCTGGACAGTCAGAATTTCCTGGGGAAAGCATTGTGGAGGCAGGGCAGCTGTTGCTGGACTGAAGACTGAACTGAGAATTGAAAATAACTGAGAAGGGGCGGCCAGGTGGCTCAGCAAGTAAGAGCGCACCAGCTCCAATGTTGGGATGACCTGGGGATCAAATCTGGGCTCAGATACTCAGCACCACACCCAGAAATGACTGGTCATGTAACCTTGAGCAAGTTACTTAACCCTGATTACTTAAAAAAAAAATAACTGAGAAGAGGAATGAGAATTGAGAACTGAGACAGAATTTCTTGGAGCATGCCATGAGGAGGCTGGATAAAGTGATTTTAATTTTGAGAATGGAGCTTATGATGCTGAAGACTTCTGAGGGCCAGCAGGATCTGCTGAGGATTTCTGAGGGCCAACCAGAGCTGCAGAAGACTGGTACTAGTAATTTGTACAAATGTTGTTGTGACTTTGTTAATGCGTATGAATGTTCTTGTGGCTTTGTTAAGCCTTTTCTTCCCAGGAACAGAGACCGTGAAGGATTTGAGATGGACTGGACACTATGAGCCCCAGTGTGGAGCAGGAACTGCATGGAGAGCTAGACAAGGAGCTGGGAGCCGTCTGCCTTTGAACTCAGGCTGCAGTTGGTTAGATTTGGGTGGGAGCTGGGACCATGGAAGAGGAACCATGGGAGCTGAGAGCCTGCCCTGAGTCAAGATGAAAAGGCCTCTGTGAGGGTACTGAGCAGTGACTGATGGAATCTATTACTTGTGACCTAGGGGTGGATGGCCTTTGTATTTCCCACTACCCCTTACTGAGTAGTGACTGCTGAAGTTGTGACTTAATTGCATCCAATGGGTGGCTAACTTTGACTTTTGTACTTTGTGACCCTTATGATTGAATAATTGAGTTACTAAATGGTTGTACTTTGGTGAAAACTATGTCCATTTTAGTTAAGCTGTGAGTTGCGACGTGGTGAACGCTGTACCTTGGTTTTCTGTGAATGTTTTGCTCTGCTTTGTTATTTAATAAATAGAGAGTTCGCTATGTTATGTAATGAGAACCTTGAAAGCCGTTCAGAGCAGCAGTCCTCTGGAAAGCTGCTTGTGGGTGGCTTTACGATGCCTTATTTCTGCATTTCATATATCTTGAGTGTGCTGTCTTTAGCATGTTGTCTTCTGTATTTGAATGTAAGCTCCTTGAGGGCAAGGGTTGTGTTTTTGTCTCTTTTTGCATGCTTTGTGTTTAGCACAGTGCCTGGGACATAGTAAGTGCATAAAAATACTTGCTGGTTGGTCATACATCTTACCCACTGATCATACCTGATCATCTTGTGCTTATCTTGTCTGTGACCTACGGTAAATTTTCCGCCAAGGGTTCGCCCAATGTGTTAGATCCCTCTTTCCTCTGGATATTGTGACTGTTACTTTCTGTGGACAATGAGGGCTTTCTATTGTCCTCTTCCCTCTTCTGGTGTGATCAGTCTACCTTTTTTCTAGTCATACATGTCTATGATGACATTCTACACACAGCTGCTTCTGTGCAATTCCTCCTTATGTAACTCTCCGTTTGTTGCCCTTTGGGTCACTAAATCACCAAGGCAATATTCACAGCACCGATGGCGATTATGAATATGCTGGCATAATTCTGAATCACAAAATATAACAGACTCTCCATATATAAGACAGAAGCAAAACATTTATTCAGATACCAGAAAGCGAAATCCCAACACCAGAAAACCAAATCCACCATAGCAACAAAGAAACTAGAACATAAGAATTTCTGATTCTTTTATTATTTTGTGATTACTAATTTTTATATGAAAAGGCAAGTCTTTGAATAAATGATAGTTTTAATGACATATGTATATGCAGAAGTATATTGTATTTGTGTATATGTAGATGGATATGTATGTTTGTGTGCGTGTGAAAAATATATATTTATATATGAGAGAAAGGATTTTTCTGGCAAAATTATAGCATCAAAGCAAAGGAACTTTGTACTGACACATATGCATAATAGAAGAAATGCACACTAGGTAAGTAGAGAGCAATAGCTCTATCTCCTAAACTTGCCTTTAGTGGTGGTTCAAATTCATTTACTAAACAAGAAAGGATCATGAGTGTTTCTCACCCTAAGTTACATAGTTATCTATTACAAAGGGTTTTGTTCTCTGCTAATGTATAGAAGTTGAAATGAAAAGAAAAAGAAAATAAACTTAGCATAGGAACATTCTCCTTGGCTTTTGTTGTTGTTTAGTTCTATCTGACTCTCCATGACCCCATTTGGGGTTTTCTTTGCAAAGAAACTAGAATGATTTAGCAGTTTCTTTCTTTAGTTCATTTGATGGATGTGAAACTGTGGCAAACAAGGTTAAGTGACTTTCCCAGGGTCACCCAGCTAGTAAGCATCTGATGCCAGATTTGAACTCAGGAAGATGAATCTTCCTGACTCCAGGCCTGGTACTCCATCCATTGTGCCACCCAACTTCCCTGGCTTTTGTTAGCTGAGCCTTTTGGCTATCATTAAGCTACCAGCTTTCTCCTTCCAGAGGGAGGTCCTAGACACTACATTTTAGCAGAGAAGGGATGAGATGAATGGGTGAGGGGATGCTGGCCCTCAAGAGATGAGTCAAGAAGTCAGAAGTAGAGAGCAGTGTCCAGTAGAAATTTTGAGCAATGCTCACCAGCCACCACCAAGCCAGTGAGCACTATGAGAGCAAAATGCCCAATAGACACACCACACCCAGGAGGAACATATACTTTTTCACACTCTCCCATTGTCTTTTTCTGACCCAATGAATTCAAACAGTCTACCCTTCCTCCTGTATACATTTTCTCCTATTGAAAGCTTTCTCTTCACTCAGAACCTGACTCAGATACCTCCACCATCATGAAGACTTTTTTGCATTCTCATATCTGAAGCTGGTTTTGTAAGAGGCCATGTGGCATAGCTAGTCTGGCCTCTGATACCATAATGGCTGTGCGACCCAGGTTTTTAATCTCTCAGGGATCTAGGAATTTTCTAAGACTATCAATTTCAGAGCAGGTGTCAATCTGTGTTGGCAGAAAGGAAGTATCCTCATCTAGGCATTGACCATATCAATAAAATCATAGGTGCGAGGGTTTGCTGAGCCCTTTTCAAGGTTGCTCATCTACCTTTTGTGTTTACCTGTCACCCAATTTTCACCTGCAGCTCCAAGAAGCTGTATCATGTGTAGCAACCACATCCCAGTAAAACCATTTTAGCAAATGGGCTAAACCAGGCTGAGGATAACCAACAGACCTCAAACCTATTGGTGAGTTAGGGGGATGTCTTCCCTAAACATGTGAATTCTTGCCTTAAAGGAGTGGGGGAATGAGGACAATTCATTCCAATGACCATGAAGATGGCTGAAGCAGGCTCTTTGGAGTGCTTAGAGCTCGGTCAGACATCAAAGACACCAAGGTCATCCACTGCCTCCCAGGCTATCTCCAGTCATTCTGACTTTTGTCTTGCCACTGGACTTTTATGATTCTGGTAGACTGACTGAGGTTGATGACTTCATAACTCTGCCTCACTTAAATCCCAATTCATGTGCAACTCAAAACATCATCCTATAACGTCGTTAGTCTTCTTTGAGATGAAGGACGAACAACAGTGTCAATGAAATCATAAGTGCAGTCTGTATCCTATATATTATAGCACCTTGCCTACAATCCTCCTTTTCCCTTACCAAATTCTACTTTGTTTTGAACATACTTCCAAGCATGTTTTATTCCCCATGTTGTTGTTCAGTCATTCAGGTGTGTCTGACTCTTTGTGGTCCCATGGATCATCCTATCCATGACGCTTTCTTGGCAAAGATACTGGAGTGGTTTGCCATTTTTTTTTCCTCCAGTGGATTAAAGCAAACAGAGTAAAGTAACTTACCCAGGATCACACTACTAGTAAGTGTCTGAGGCCAGATTTGAACTCAGATGTTCCTGACTCCAGACCCAGTGCTCTATCCACTGTACCACCTAGCTGTTTTCTATTTATTCCCAGTATTAGATTATATCTTCCTGAAGGCAAGAACTATATTGTTTCCCATCCTCACATCCCTAGCACCATTCATGGTACTTTTTATAGAATAGATGCTTTAAAAATGATGTTGAATTAGAATTTGAAATAATATTCATTCACAAACTTAATGTATAAAAATATGTAATTTTTTCATCTAAAAAATCCTAAAGTCCAAATTCAGCTACAAAATTTTTTGGTAAATCTTAGCAAACTGATAAAATTCTAAGGTTCTCAGTCACACCATTGGAAAATTCTGTCTTGGAGTGTGTTTTTTTTTCAAGTGTTGTGTCTATGATCCTTGTATGATCTTGTGCAGGTGAGCACTTTACAGACAAAAGTTCCTCTATAGACATATAGCACTGCTCTGACCTGGATCAGCCATCTTATGAACATATAACATTGATAAAATCCCTGAGATGGAAGACATCATCTAATTTAACCATCTTGTCTGAGCAGGTGAATGTCTCAGTCAAGGACTTCTTCTAGAAGGACTCAAGATATAGAAACCCCTTAGGTAATTCATTCCAATTGTTAGGCAAACCATTATTCCTCATGCCTGATAATAGTCTTCTATTTGTTCTGCTATAGAAATAGGGGATGACTCATAAAAATATTTTTAGCTTTCTTTTCTCCAGGCCAAACATTCCTCATTCCAATTATTTTTTCTCTTAGGACTTAATATGCCAGGTCATACATAGGTTGCCCCCAACTATAGAATACCACTAAAACGAAAACTCATTTAAATGAAAAAAATACACATCTGTCTATTGAAAAATTACTGAAACTATGGATTTTACATGGGGGAAAAGTACAACTTATATTCAGATGATTACAGAGTTTTCCATTGCTCTCATGATGTTCTGATGATCCTCTCTGAAACCACTTCATACTTTCCTTTTTTTGTGTTGTTTTTAATGTTAATATCTATGAAGTAGCAATTAAACACAGATATTTGTATTCCTTTTACCAATTGATAGAGGGACAGTTAGAAAAAGTAGGAAAGGGGAAAATTAAATAGAAGGCAAAGGCAATGCAAATTTCATTGAGTGACTGATGAGTTTAATAAATGGTTGGGTGATATACTTATAGCTCTCACTTTGCAAACATTCATTTGATCCAAGGACTTCTTAGTGTGAAAAATGGCTTGCTGTCACATGCAAGCTTTGTTACCATGTAAGGGTAATTATCTCTTAATAAAAAAAATAGATTTGTGTACAAACGATAAGCCTTGAGATTTAACAGTCCATAAGCTGCTATGAACTTTTAGCCATCAAAACCTGACTTTCATGTGATGGCATCAGGGCAGTTTTCTGTCCCAGAGGGGATGATTGAACACCATTAATGAAGTGAAATAACAAGGTCTAGTGTGTATCACATACTTTGCTTGGCATTTTAATTTTGGAGACCAGTGATCTATCAAAATACCAATTCAATGAATCAAAAGTCAAATCAATACTCAACATGAAAAGATAAAGTCACTGACTTAAAGCAATGAAACAAATTTGAGAATTACTGGAAACCAAAAGTCACACTAGAAATGTATTGAACACATGCATTTTATATGATGCCTATTCGTTATTGTTATCAAAGTCATTTTATGCTTGACTTTGTATTATTTTTTCCACTTTCTACTATGGTGCACTATAATTTCACTCTTGGCAACCTACAGTGCAGCATTATGAATAGAAATAAATGAAAATATTTCTATTGATTTGATTGGATGACTGCTGTTAAAGAAAATACATACTTATCTGAATTCTTGTTGAATTGAGCAAAATAGTCGTGGGTTAAAATATATACATTTATATTGTTGGCATGAAGGGAGAGTGAAATTTAAAGACCTGTTTATAGTTATACTACTCCCCTGATTTTTTTTGAGATGAAATTAAATTCATATTTATTTTATTTCATTTGTTCTCAGCTTATCAAACTATTGCAAGAGTTCCCACCTATGTTGGTGGATGGAGTAAACACATGGGTGAAATCATGGAACTTCTGAAGTCAGTTCCTAGTTACTACTGTTCTTAAGAAAAAAAAAAAACATTTATGTGCAAGAGCTCTTTTCTAATGAACTCTCACTTCCTGCTGAGTTGTATTCATGCAGTGAGAACCTAAGATTAAAACTCCAAAGAGTAACTTCTCTTTGGAAGCAAACTGCAACAACATAATTTTCCAGCTGTGACATAACCCAAAGACTCAATGAGCATATACTTGGAAAGTTCACATAGTTAAACACCCCACCTGACCATCTTTCGATGGAGGAAAGGAGGGTGGAGAAAGGAGTAATGTGAAACAATTCTCTTCATGCAGATATTTTTAGGATTATATATTCAACTTTTTCAGAGAAATGTCCTTTTCATGGCTACATATTTCTGGTTCAGTTGTCTCATATGGCCGATCTGTAAATATTTTAAATAATCAAGATTATTCTTCAGCAAACAATAAAAAGCACAGTATGAACAAATAATGCCCATATGCTTCCCATATGAGATGACCAGAAGTGCTTGTAAACTAAGAGAAACTGAATCAGATTGGTTTCAAAAGGAAAAATGTCAAACTTCTCCAAATTCATGATATGTCAGGAATGTTTCATCCTTTCTTTTTCCATTTTCACAGAAGTAGGCATTATGATTTTGTGGGGCTGGTCTTTTGTCTACCCTGCCCCTTTCCTTCCAAGAAGTGGATTTCCAAATTCCTTAAACAAACAAACAAGTAAATAGTCCACTGAAGTGAAGTTAGCTCTAATCAACACTTTCACCTACAATGTATTGTCTCATGTTTTAGTTTTCTATTTTGCTGAATTTAGCCACTTGTGATTTATATCTGACCTTTCAGTCCTTGTTCTATTAGGAAGGGTCTTAAAAGTAAATTAAAAAAAAATGTTTAGGAAAGATTTCTGCCCAACTTCCTTTCATTTCTCTACATGACTATTTGTAAAAAGAGGGGACAGGTCACTTTCAGAAGGATTAAAAGGTCAAATAACTTGGTGCAGGGAAGTAAAACCAAGTCTACACAAAGCTGTTATCAGCGGATCAGCTGAAAAACAAATCCTCAAGCTAATCCTTCAGCTTGATGAGAGGAAAATCGGGTAGATTGTGAGAGGCTTTTTGCCTTCACAGAAGATGCTTTCCACAAATGAACCTGTTCTGTTGTCCTCGTCTTCGCCTGTCCCAAGATAGAGGAAATAATTTTCCTCCTCCTTCAATTCCTTCTGTCCTCTTAGTCTTTCTAAATCTTTTTTGCTGCTCTGAGCTTTTTTTTTTTAAGTTCTTCTACTTTTTCTGATATATCATTGTACTCTATCCATCTTTAAATCAACTCTATTTAGATGGCATCTGTTTGTCCTTTCTTCCCCAATATATAGCCTGGGAACAACTGCAGATGCTATGGCCACAGTTATTGAAGCCTCAGAAATGAAAGTTCTTGTCACCAACATCAGAAAGAACAGTGCCAAAGTCCTTGTCATTACAAAATGGTTCAGACCAGAAACTAGTATCATTTTATCAGAAATGACAATGAAGATGAGACAGTAATATTTGCTTGGATGCTGCCACCTCTAGGAGCATGGGAACTTTCTATTAGACTTGTAGCTGAAATTTTCCACATATGTTGTCT
>NW_027186345.1:145001-180023 GCF_028583685.1 Petaurus breviceps papuanus | reverse complement strand
CCTTCCTTCCTTCCTTCCTTCCTTCCTTCCTTCCTTCCTTCTTTCCTTCCCTTCTTGCCTTCCTTCTTATAATATCTCTTCCCTTCTCCCACTGGTATGCTTTAAGTGGAATAATTAAACAGAATGGAACCATAAACTATCAAGTCTGTAAGGACACCATGAGACCAACTCTCTCATTTTACCAAAGAGAAAGTGGAAGGCCAGAAATTGATATGACTTGTCCAAGATCACAAAGTAAAGTCATGACCATTCTAGAACTAGAATCAAAGCTTTCTGCCTTTCCTTAATAAATGTGAATTATAGGGGAGGCTAGGTGACTCAGTGAATAAAGCACTGGCCCTGGAGTCAAGAGGACCTGAGTTCAAATCTGGCCTCAGACACGTGACATAATTCCTAGCCGTGTGACCTTAGGTAAGTCACTTAACCCCAATTCCCCTCCAAAAAGCAAATGAATGAATGAATATATGAATGAATGAATAAATGTGAATTAGGCAGGAAAGAGGTTCTGAAGTCACTAGGTCCCATTCAAGGAAGCTTGTGATGTCATCAGGGTGGTTCTGTCATACCATACTTGACAGTCACAGGTCAAGGTCAAGGGACATCAGCCTGGGAAGCCTTTATTCACTCCAGTCTGAATCAGCTAAGCAAACACAAATAGACAGCACTGAGTCTATGACTTTATTATTAAAGGGAGCTATCAGCTAAGGAAATTCAATGTAGGTCTGCACTTTCTTGATGAATGTATAGTATTAAAGAATTGTCCAGAACATTGAGAGGTTCAGTGACTCACCCAAGGTCACACAAGCCAGTGCTTACCCTAGTGCTTGGCATATAGTAGGTACATAATAAATGTTTGTTGACTGATATTGTGTGTGTCAGAGGAGGGACTTGAACCCAAGTCTTTCTAGGCTAGCTCTCTACCTGTGGATGACACCATGCTACTACACACAGTGAAAAGTGAGAATTCCAGAGTCAGCTGTATCTATGAGATGCCAATCAATGTGCAGGTAGGGGAGAGCAGGGACCCTCCTGTCACTTCCACAGCAGAGCCTGCTTTGCCCATCCTTTCTTCAGCACACTTACTCTTCCCCATGTTCCGACCCCTTGCTTGTTAAGAGCTGGCTGAAGAGAGAGAGCAAGTCGAATTGTAAGCTTGACAGGAAAAGACAAGAACAAAGATGTCAGCATCTTTGCACCTCCCCCCTCCCCACCCCAGGAAGGGTTGCAGCTGCTTGCTGACATCTTGCTCCCTTCTGTCATCAGTCAGAGGGTGGGGGATGGGGAAGAGCCCATTTGAACTGGTATACAAGGATGGAGGAAGGGGAAAGAATGAATCTGAGGATTTCTGCATGTTTCCTTTTAGGTATTTCTGAAAGTACCAAGCCTCCTGAAACCAAAATTTAGAGGAAAGCGCCACCTTGTGGCTCATTGACCTCATTGAAGTAGAAAGGTTGGCAGAGTGAACTGTGTCTTCTTTCCCCTGGTAATGGGGACCCCAAGAATGGCTAACACAGAGAACCTGCATCCTAGTCCCTGAGCTGCCCAGCATATGGACTCAAGATGTCCCAAAATAATTTGGGTGAAAAGCCAAATTAGTAGATAACTTCCATTGCTGATGGCTGCTTCTAATACCCCATGCTTATGTGTGCAGGTTAGGACAGGGAACCCTGTTGGGGTCTGCAGCTGTCCTGGACAGTGGGGCGCTTAGCTCCCTAGTTTGAATTGGATCTTCTTAGAACACTTCCATAATGGTCTAGAATGCAGGCTTCCTTTGGATCAGGAAAACCTGAGACTATAGGGGTAACATTCCTGTGCAACTCTTATCTCCTTAGGTCCACTCTAAGGCTAATCCATACCACCAACTGGCCCTGCCCCAGAGTTTTTCCAGCCTCTCAGGTTTCAGTCTTATACCCAGGGGGAGCGCAGTATCTGAGTCTTAAATCCAAAAAGTCAAAAAGAGAGGTATTTTGGTGCTTTTTTTTTTGTATTTTTACTTAGAGCCAAGAAAACCAGGGCTCAAGTCCTCTTTCTGAGACATACAGGCTATGTGACCCTGGACAAAGCACTTAGCCTCTCAGTGTTCCCAGTCAACTCTCTAGGACTGTAAAGCATAGCAATTTTGAGTAGAGGGTATTTTTGGGTACAGGGAATTTCCTCATTTGAGAATTTCCTATATCAATGTGTAACAAAAGAAAGTACAGGTCCAATCTCTATTAAAAAAAAAACCCCAAAACATTATTTGACAATAATGCAATAATGATACTCTGTGGATTCATACAATATAATCACTAACAACATTGTTAGAGGAATAATATCAATATTAAGAAAATAACATTACAAGGAAGTATGAACCTTTTTCAATATCCAGCAGGAGTAAGGAGACTTTGGTTTTAATTACAACTCAACCATTTAACTGTCTCTGTATATTTTTAGACAAGGCAACTAATTTACCTGGGCCCAAATTTCCTCATCTGTTAAATGAGGGGTTTGAATGATCTAATTGATAAATTCCCTCCCATTCTAAATTCTACAAAATTATGGCAGATAAAAATAGACATAAGGGAAATACATTCTAGGTAACTTTGACTCTTCTCCCTGGTCACTCCCATTCACACTTCTTTCTCAATCTCTTTTTTTTTTTGCTTTTGGAGGGAGGTAGGGAAGGCAATTTGAATTAAGGGACTTGCTACACACAGCTAGTAATTCTCAAGTGTCTGAGGCCAAATTTAAACTCAGGTCCTCCTGACTCCAGGGCCATTTCTACTCATTGCATCACCTAGATATCCCTTAATCTCTTTTTTTAGTTAAAAAAAGTTTTTTTAAAGCAATTGGGTTAAGTAACTTGCTCAAGGTTACACAGCCAGGTATTTCTGGGTGGGTGCTAAGTGTCTGAGCCCGGGATTTGATCCCCAGGTCATCCCGACACTGGAGCCAGTGCTCTTACTTGCTGTGCTACCTGGCCACCTCAGTTAAAATTTTTAATTAAAAAAATTGATGCCTTCCCTCCTTCCATCGGGAACGGGGAAAATTTCTCCTAATAAATATGCATAGTCAGGCAAAACAAATTTCGTCATTGGCATGTCTTATTCTGCACTCTGAATCTATCACCTCTTTGTGACAAAGGAGGGTAGTACTTCATCATCCTCTGGACTCATAGATTATCATTGTGTGGAGCAGAATTTTTACAGCTCTCACAATTGGTTCCCCCCCCCCCACTTTCTTATAAGTGTTGCTATTGTATAAATTATTTTCCCAGTTGTTTGTTTCATTCTTAACCACTAGAGGTGCTACAGAACCTGCATTTACTGGTAGTAGCAAATGGTCTTGTATATTATATTATAAAGATGAAGAAATATGTTTGAGCTGAGAATTCAATTTCATTTCAAAGTATAACTGATGAACATATTTCCCTTTCCCAATAACTTAAAAAGATAGTCAAATAAAAAAAAGAAAGATAGAGTCGGGGGTGGGTGGGTGGGGTTAAGGTTAACATAGATGTGTATCTCACTTGAATAGACATCCTGTAAATGCTGAGCTCCTTATGACTATTTGTCTCACTCATAGCTTCTTTCACAATCTTTTTCTTTTATATTTCTCTCTCTATTTTAAAAATGATTTTTACAGCAAGTAGAATTGAACAGTGTTCAACATTGCTTATGCTATATAACATATTACATCCCTCAAATTAGAACTACAAAAAAGGCCAGACATAACAGGGTTATCTTTATCTGAAGTTGTAAAAGGCTAATCTATTTCCAACTTCTTATAAGTAGGGACAAGCAATAATTTTAATATGGCTTCATTTTATCACAGCACTGTGTGTGTGTGCACTACTGTACCAAGATGAGTCAGGACATCTGACCTTGACCTGATGATACCAGACTGATCTAGTTGTCCCAATTTTAGTTAGTTTTCTGTCACTTGAGAAATATTTTTCACTCCATACACAGCTGTTTCATTGTTCCTTTTGTTGCTGTTAATTCAGTGTTTTTTAAGAATGGATATTAGTTCAAGGAAACATGCAAGTATGCTCTTAAAAAAGCACACTTCAATGACTATTAGAAATATGAGAATGACCATTAGTGTTGGAAAGTCAAATATTTCAAGGATCATTCAAGCCAGCAATCAAACAGCATCAGTCTCCCCTGCAAAGGAAAGTGTGCTTGAAAATGAGAAATAACACCAAAAACTGACAAACCATTGCTGTGAAGCTGCCTAATTAATTCTTGGAAAATTAGCAAAGACCTTCAAAGGGATCTGGCAGCTGGGTGAGTTATTGATTTTTCTTGGTACCTAGTAGGCTGCTTTAAGATTGATGAACAGAAAGCCAGAAAAAAAAAATGAACAATAAAGCAAAGAAGCAAAAACTAACAGCTAACTTTTGTTATGGAGAAAAAAAAATGTTTGCCTTGGGCAGACAATCCAAAGATTAGTCTATCAAATGATGGAGAAAGGCAATTTTAAATGACTAAACTCATTTTTTAATTCAAAGTTAAAGCAAAATTGTTGTCAGAAGAATTATAGGTAAATCTGTTATATCTGAGTATCTTCATTGAACTGTAAAAATCCACCTAAAAAGGTTTTAGAATTTTTCTTTTACCTCCTGTGGGTCAGGAAATCTTGTCCCAATGAAAGGCAGGGTAAATTCCAATAACTGTAGTGTTATACTGAGAATAAGAATTATCCTAAGATTATATAAATTCCCAAATGGAGGTGGAATACTACAGTGCCAACACATCATGAAAGTTATGAAGTTATCCAAAAGATGGAGATCTTCAATGGCCCAGGAACTCACCTAGTTTGGGGGAGAGGGGAGACAAGAAAAGGCCTTCCAGAGAAGGTGCGATGTGAGTTGGGTCTTAAAGGAAGCCAGGGAAACCAGGAGACAGAGATGAGGAAAAAGAGCATTCTGGGTATGGGGAGGACAAGCAATGAAAAGGCACTGTCAGGTAATTTTGACTTTATAATTTTTTCAGGATTTTTTTCACATATTCTTGATTAATTAAAGAACATGTGAAAAAAAATCCCATGAACCAAATGCAAAATCATATTAAGTTATTACAGCAAAAGGAGGACACATTGCATATTAAACAGTTTTTTTAAGACATAAAAAGTTATAAGTTTTCTGCCATACAGTTCCTAGCAGTTTTTGTCAATTAATGGGTTTTTGTTCCAAGAGCTTGGATCTTTGAGTTTTTCATATGGTAGGTTATTGTGGTCATTTACTATAATGTAATATGTACCTAATCCATTCCCCTGATCAACCACTCTGCTTATTAGCCAGTACCAGACTGTTTTGAGAGGGACAGAATTTAGAATTCAAAACTTAAAAAAAATGCTTAAAGATGGTTTTAACATGTAATCAGGGGAAAATGAAATATTTGTTTAAAAAACATTGTTAGGTTTATTATATGTAATTAAATGTAACTGTTTTACTTTGTGCCAGTTAATTTGTATACCACTGTAGAATTACAAGAAAGCTATAGTACTTTCTCCTTGAAGTAAGTCTCTATGAAGTCTATCTTAAAGATACCCGAGTTATTCTTATCAGTTTGGACTTTCTACCCTGAAGGAAAGTTCTAAGTTCATCTGATACATCTAGGAAGAGAGTCATTTCTATGCCAGATCTCTAGATGGCCTATATAATAATGAGAACAAAAATGTTCACCCAATTATAACTTTTTTAAAAATGCTGTAATTAGTATTAACATTAGATTCAGTTATTCAATTCAATTTAATTCAACAAATTTTTTATTAAATACCTTGTGTTAGGGATTAAAAGACAAACAAAGGAGCAATCTCTTCATAAGTAACTTGTGTTCTACCATAGGGTTCGAGTTGGGGGGAAACAATACATCTGGGGATAAGAAAATACAAGATAATTTAAAGAAAGAAAAAAGAAAGCACTTACAACTGTGGTTGGATCTGGGAATTAGGTGACTATGGAGCTAATGGTTGAATAAGGTTTTTTGAGAACAGGAGATAAAGAGGGAGGGCATACATTCCTGGCATTGGGGATAACTTGTTAAAAAGCATGAAGGTAGGAAGAGGCATGTTGAGTTTGGGCAACAGCTGGTAGGCCAGTTATGTGAGAACACAGAGTACATGAATGGGACTACTGTGAATTAAGATTGGAAAGTAATTTGGAACTTGATTTTGGAAAACCTTAATTGTCAGGCTAAAGAGTTTGTAGTTTTCTCTTTCTAGGAAGGAACTACAGAGGGTTTTTGAGTAGAGGAGTGCCTTGGTCTGACTTGTAAGCTAGGAAGATCACTTTTTTAACCATAAGGATGATGGAATGAATTAGGGACAAGAGGGGAGTCTACTTAATGGACATTAGAAGCAATGATACCAATTCAGAAACTATTGTATTAGGTCCATTGTTCTTCTTGGGAGTTTGCCATGATAAATGAGGGCTCAAAATTCTTTAATACCAATTTAAACAGAAAATAATTGTAGAGTAATATGAGTAGTATTTAAAATTGTTCTAGGGGTTCAAAACATATCTGTTGTTGTTGTTTTTTTTGAAAGGTTTTAGAGGAATAGGAAACATTGGAAACCACTGGTCTAGGAGACTTACTGAAGGCCTGAACTAGGTGGGGGTGATGGCTTTGTGAGTGGAGTGTAGGGAATGTGGATGCAAGAGATATTGTGGAGGTAATACTGAGAGGACTTGGACATAGAGGGTAAAGGAGAAAAGATTTTAGGTCACTCAGAGAGTGAACTTGGGTAAATTAAATAAAGAAATTTGAAAGAAGAAAAGTTTTAAGGAAAGATCAGTTTAGTTAAGTTTGACGTATAGGTGGGACAAATATCCAAACAACAGTTGGCTTTGGGGCCTGGGGTTCTGAAGAGAGATTAGAATTGGTTAAGTGAATTGTCTAATAATGATATTTAAAGCCAAAGAAGCAAGTAAGATCATCAAAGCAAAGATTTTGGAGTAGGGGTTCTTATCCTTTTTTGTGTGACAGGACACCTCTGGTATTCAGGTGAAGCCTATGGACCCCTTCTCAGAGTAATGGTTTTGAATGCATAAAATGAAATTATATGATTACAAAGAAAATTAATCATATTGGAATACAGTTATCAAAGTTTTTTTTTTTAATTGTGACAGTTTATCCTGACATTAAACCATGGACCCATTCCATGAACCTTAGTTTAAGAATTTTGGTTTTATGGAAGAGACCTGGAAAAGAAAATTGGGAGACACTTATGCTTTCAGGTGGAGGGAGCATGGAAATAAAAGATAAACAAGCAAGGGAGATTAAGAAATGTAGAGTACTTAGAAGAACCAGGGAAACACAGTGTCACATTAGACAAAAGAGGAGAGAATATGCAAGGGCTTGAATGGCCAACCATGTGAAAAAAAAATTCAAATGAATAAGGAGCAGTGTATAGAAATAGTAGACATTTAATAAATGCTTGTTTAATTGAATTGAATTCAAGGATGAGAACTAGGAAAAGGCCAGGTGATTTAATAGTTAAGTCATTTATTATCTTGGAGAAGTCAACTGATTTAAAAGTAGACATTTGTGAAGGAATGTTTTTCTAGACTTTCACATATAGGGTGAAAATAAAATAAACAATAATGTCTTGATTGTATTGCTTACATTGCTCGGACATTAGGAGAGTTCAAACAATCTTTGTAGGTACTTGGTTAATTATCACTATATTTCTTTAACTAAACTAGAAACTAAATAGCATTATCCCATCATCCCCAAATAAAACCTTCTTAACTTTCTCAGATGTAAGTAGATTTTCAGGTAGGTGACAGTTACCTGGGTGGGTGGTGGGGGGGGGACTAGCCTGGATTTGAAGGTTAGAAAAAAATATTCCTGATAAATATGTGAGTGTTTTGTTTGAGGGGGTTATGTGAATACATTTGGCAAGTTTGGAAAGTGACAGCTAAGAAAAGGGAAAGTCAGAGTTTCCTTTGAAACGAAGTTAAAGTATTGGCAACTTCTTTTCTCTTACCAAATTAGGCAGTATTATCTCTGGATTGTGAGCTAATCAGTCCTCAAGTGGTAAAAAGATTGCTATTTCTTGGTCATAATCATAAAGCTTTGAGATTTTCAGTTTGGGACCATATGATATAATTTGCTGCTCTATGGCCAAGTTGCAGTCTTCATTTTTATTTTTATGACAATGATATATTGCCCCCCTCTCCTGTGGGACCCAAACTTTAAGTGGAATTCTTCATGCATTAATGTTTCCACTGCAAGGATCTCAGAGTGCTCTCTGATCAGGCATGGTGAGAAAATCATCTCATCCAAAGAGAATTGAAACAAATGCTACAGTCACCTTCAGTTAAACACAGCCACAAAAATGAGCTAAATATCCAGATTTTCATAGGTTACTGAAAACTAAAAAGACTAAAGTCTTGAAGAAAATGAAAGCATGGACCAAAAAGAAATTGAATCTACATCTCTTCTGTTTCCTTTTGGTTTAGTTTTCCCGAGAGTATGTGGGTAAAAGGGAAATAGGAATTATTTGCATTAGGCATACTTGCAAATTCTTAGCCTGGTTTGATAGATATATTTAGAGCAGCAAAAAGTTGTGGGAATGGGCAGAGGGGGTGATCCTGGTAAAGGAGACTGGAAACACTACATGGCTTTGAAGGTAGGTGTCCTAAAAGGTGAACATTAAGGGCAAGGAAGAATTTTACAAATGGATAATCTTGAAAATGCTATCCCAGATGATTGAATTACATACATGCACACACACATATATACACACACATGCACATTCACACACATACACATGCACACATGTATATTTTGCAAAAGTTGTTTTAAGATTTGACTTTCATCAGATGGGACAATTTATTGGTTTATAGAAATATTGATGATATTGACAATTATCCCCATGGGAGAACATTGTCTATTTCTTCTGTTCAGAAACAAGAAGTGAATGTTTTCAATATTTGTATATTTAACATGAATTTTCTTCTCTTCATTTTTCTAAGATATTATTGGGCATGCTAGGTTCTTCTATGGAGATATCATTTTTCCAGTAGCTTACCATAGCACAAGTATATTTGGTCCTATACAACTTTGAGCACTTCATAAAACTATGGGACACACCTTTAAAATAAAGAAACTGTCTAGAACTGGGGTGGAGATGTGGTGAAACAGTGGAAATTCCTAGTGAAATAGTGAAAGTGTCACCATGAATAGTATGTATGGGCTACCCCTTCATTACCCCTTTCCCATATAAGGAGAGGAAGAAACGGCAAGTTCATTTCCATGAGGTAATAGGATATGCATTAATATCATTTATCTGGAATGAGGAAGGAAAGGCTTCAGCTTTGCCCAATTTTCCTGAGCAGCATGCTGCTCACCACACTGAAACTTCTTTCTTTGTCCCTTCACAAGAGTGAAGGTAGGGATTCCTCTTATCAAGTTATACTGAAAACTCCCAGCAGTTATACCCCTTTTTGGTTATCACTTCCCACTGCTACTTTGATGCCTAGGGTATTGCTAATTATCAAGCATGCTAACATGCTAATCATCACAGATGTGCCATATATAAAATGCAATCTGTAATGTCTGCCAGAATCTGATTCTTGGTAATACTATGAACTTATAGATTACTACAATGGAAGGAAGAAAATATATGCTTGGAGTTTAATGGATAAAGTTTAATGGACAAAAAATGGCTGAAAAGATCTAATATTATGCTGAATCTGCTGGGTACCATGCACATATTAATAAAGTAAGGGATAAAATGGGCTGTAGCATCGAATGATCTCAAAGGTAAAACTTGAGGTCAATTTACTTTCATTCTTTTTTTTTCCACCTATAAAAGTGACTCTACCAAGGCTAAAGGATAAAGAAGAAGGATTTTTCTATAACTTACTGACTTTTTCTTAACAGTATCTAAATAAATACTCCCATGAATGCAATCTTACCCCATCCTGCACATACAGACACAGACACACACACACACACACAGACACAGACACACACACACACACACACACAAGAAAACTGGGTTATAATTGAATTGATTCAATAATTCAGTTAAAAAGCTGTTTGGATAACCCTATAAGACATAAGGTTGGTTTGTCAACAGCATCCATAAAATCTTCCCTATATGCAAAAAACCATTGTTCTAGGTACTATAAGGAGGTAAAAAAGATTAGGTATCTGATCTTGAGTAATTTGCCTTCTACTTTCAATCCATCAGTCAATTAACAAGCTTTTATTAAGTGCCTACTATATACCAGGAGCTTTGTTCAGTCAGAGTATGCAAGCAAACAAGAAATTAAAAGAGTCCCTGCCCTTAAAGAGTTTGCATTTTATAGAGGTTTGGGGGTGGAAGGCAAGATAAACATACATAGGCATACACTACATGTACAAAATCAATAGAATGAAACTTTTGAGGGGGAGGCAGTAGCAGACAGATAATCAGGAAAGGCTTGATGCTGAAGAAGGAGCTTGATCTAAGTTTTAAAAGATACCGGGGGATTCTAAAAGTGATATTGCAGAAAGAGAACATTCCTATTCAATATGAGGGATGACCAGTGCAAAGTCACTAAGAAAAGTACTTTCCAAGTATAAATAATAAAAAAAGGAGATTTTTCTCTTCTGTTGATCTTATAAATGAAATAATATATCCTTTTTGGTCAATTGACTGAAAGTTACCATCTACCATAAAGTAGCCCTACTTTTTAAAGTGCTTCCTATTTTGATAGTTTATTATATGAGGCTATTATTTTCTTTATTCTTATTAAATGCTAATTTATTTAATACTCATGAAAATTCACAGTAACTTATTTCTTACTAACAACCAAGTCCTTCTCCCTTCATGTTAAAAGATTGCTTCACATTGCAATTCACCAAAGGAGTATAGGATAAACCAAGAAGGAATGAGTGAGTTATTTATTATAAAGAGTGCCTCCATGAGTAGGATTCATATCAATATAACACTAAAATTAAATGTCTTTGTGAAGAAGTCCTAAGGTATGCACACACACATACATATGTATGTATGTATATGTATGTATATATGTATGTATGTATATATTATGGAGAGACAGAGAGGTGTGGGTATAGGTGTACATACATGTGCAAGAAATATCTCTGCAGATAATGCTTCTCATCAAATGCAAAAGATGCACTATCCATTTTATTACCATTTCAGTAAATTGGACATTGTAGTAATTATTGTAGTAATGATACTGATAGTAACACTTTCCCTGTTGCTTCAAACCTTTTTTTTTTTTTTTACCAAAAGTCTTTTCACAATTTTGCCTTCATTTTTAGACTCAACTTTCCCATATGGTGGATTGTACAAGCATCTTTAACATTATCAGATAGAGAGACAGAGGACTAAGAAAAGTCAGTGACTTGCCCAAAGACACACAGTATCTGGGTGGCAGAGACAATACACAAAATCCCAGCCCAGTTTTTTTTTTCTTTCCTTTGCATTATGCTGAATCACTTGGTCCTTTAAATCCCTGGGAAGATATTTAACTTTAATCAAAAAGGGAAATAAGAGCTCAGCCCATGGATTCTGGAAATTCTCAGGATGGAGTTTCCAAAAGTTGAAACCTTGCTGGAAAATTGTGCCTTTTATGAGTTTTTCTGGCCCCTTCTTTCACTTGAAATGAGGTACTTTCATGGGGAAGAGAAACATCTCCACACCATTTACCTTACCTCTTGTATTTAGAAATCCAGATTAGATAAGTACCTCTCAGTTCTTTCAATTCCCACCTTGATAGTGCAGATAAGATCTTTCTCCCTTTGTTTCTCTAGAAGATTTGTATGAACTGATGCTGGTTAAGCAAAGCAAGGAGAATAATACATAGAGTGGCTGTGATTGTGTGAAGGCATAGAAGAACACATACCTCTCTGAGGAGCTTGGGGCAGGCTGGCCTTTTTGGGAGGAGCTCGTGCTCCTGGAGGTTCCTGCAGCCTGTGGAAGGTGGGGGGAGGGGTGATGAGGGAAGGACAAAGGAAATGTGATCCTACCATGGTGTTGAAGCAAACGGAGGGTTTCTTAGAGTTCATACCAGTATTTACTAGCCTTTTACAGGTAACTGAATCTTTTCTTCATGTCACTAGTGAGTAATTGCCATAACAACCCCAGTATTTGTGTGACCCATATTTTACCTCACGCAGTCAGGGGAAGAGTCTTAAAGAAACACATAGACCTCAAACAGTAGATAGAGTAGAACAATGGTTGGTGGTTGTTGTTTTGTAAATTACTTTAGACATTCTCCCCTTTCCTTCCTCCCTCAAGTACACGATTTCCCACCTTTTCCTGTGGACTTTCCTCTGTTTCTACAGGGAAGACAAAATTTGTTCAGAAAAAAAAATTGGGTTAGCTAATATTGTGATTAAGGAGATGGTATTGTCAACCCGGAGTAGTGGAAATAGTTCTGGATTTGGGGGAAGATATGAGTGAATCCCATCTCTGACACTGAGGTGTGTGCAACCTGAATGTGGCATCTAACATTGCTGAGACTGTTTCCTTATCTGAAAAATGAGGATAATACTATTTTTAGCACCCACTAATTGTGAGACTAAAATGAAATAATAGATGGTAGAGACCCTTGCAAACTTTGAAAATGCAATGTAATGTCAGTTTTAATAATATTATAGCTGACATGTATGTTTCAACACCAAGTTATCTTGCTGTTTGTGCATGTATGTGTGTATATATATTTATACATATATGTGTGTGCATATTTGTTTGCATACCTCTTGTGAGAATGTAGTAAGAGAGAGAAAATGGGAATACCAGCTATAAAGACAATCAGGGGACAGCTAGGTGGCACAGTGAATAGAGCACCAGCCCTGGAGTCAGGAGGACCTGAGTTCAAATTCAGCCTCAGACACTTAACATGTACTAGCCGTGTGACCTTGGGCAAGTCACTTAATCCCAATTGCCCTGCCCTCCCCCCTCCAAAAAAAAAACACAACCAGTTTTTTCTGTAAGAGAAAAATTGTTTGGTTGGTATACTCTTTTCTCAGGCAGGTATTTGACCATAATTAGCAATGGCAGCATCATGCTATGCCAAGAGCATTAATCAGGTCAAAAATTCCCTATCCCATGAATCTCAGTGAAACTAGCAACACTATCTGGGGCAAGTATTTACGAGTGGAATTCATGACCCTGTTCTTTGTAAGAACTAGTGGGCCAACTTTGGTGTCAGGGTTAATTTATTGGGATTAAATATGAAATCAACTACTGGCTGCTTATACCACCTCTCTGCTTTCCTTTTTAAACAAATGCCTTTGGCTTTCCCCAGTCCTGTTCTTCTCCCATTGCTGCTGCTATTTCCAGCATTGCAGTCATAAATGCCATAAAGCTGAAGAGTACTTTGGAAGAAAGGTGCTGTACAAGTCTGGCTAATGTCAATAATAAATGGTAATCTAAAGAGCAGATCATACTTATATAAGGCAATGTTCAGCAGCAATTCTTTCTCTTGCCTGCAGTATTGTATTTTATAATCCATATGGAGTTGGATGAACTTATATCATTTTTCTGTTCTTGCTGGCTGTTGGCAATGCCAGGCATCTCCCTGACCCACTGACTGTCAGTTGCACTGAATATACATATATTTTGGTTTGCAGGCACCGTTGCAGGTGGTTTAACAGAGCTCTAGAATGGCTTGTCTGCTTCACTTGATAATGTGTTTCCATTAACACGAACACTGGGCACCTATAACTATTGATGCTAGAGCTTTTGGTTGTCTGGGAGCTCTCAAATCTGTGTCAAATCAAACACTGGCAACACTAAACGCCCGGTGTTATGAGCAAGGCAGGGGTTTTACGAGAGTTCTTGTAGAGACTGGACTCTGTTAGTAGCACTCAGGATTAGTAACCATGGTTTCCTTCCTCCCTCTTCCCTTCCCCCACCTAACAGGCCTACTCCCACCCAGGTAGTTTCTCTGAAACATGTGCTTGTAGAAAAAGTGTTATTCCCATTGTGAGTCTAAGGCAGTCCAAGCAAGCTGGAAGGGGAGGAAAGAATAGCTACCAGACCCCTGCATGCCAATTCTGAGGATAACTAGAGAAGATTTGCTCAGGAACTGCTGAGTCTACATATTCTACTGACTTGGTCTATTGACTATTTTGACATGTTTATGCAAAACTTCAAAAGACTGAAAAGCTTAGGGTTGTTTAGGTACCTAACAGAATGTCTAGTGGATCTAAGCATTAATTATAATCAGTGTGTGGTGTTCTCTGCTAGCCACATGAATAGACCTTCAACTCTATATCAAAACAGTGTTTCTGAAGTGATTTGCATAAATATTTATTCCTGTCACTAACACTATTGAAGACTATCAAACAAAATGAAGTCAAGTGGAAAAATTTGCCCATGAACTCTACCTGAGGTCACTAGAAAATTTTGTTTATAGAAAGAGATGGTCAGAGAAGAAGAGGTTTACAATCCAGATTCTGAGGAGCTTGGCTCAAGTCTTGTCCATAACCACAAATTCTTTTAACAATGCCTCAAATTAGACAAATATAAAATATATAATCTCCATATTAAATAATAATGTAAACTTTCTTATTATATATGTATGCATACATATATGTAGAAATAGGAGAGAGGGAGAGAGACAGACAGACAGAGAGGTTGACTAATTAATTCAAATACTCCCTAACCAAATCAATAGTAGATAACAGTAAATGAAATTGACCAAAACCATTTCCACAATATGCCCTTTCTCATGCACGTAGTGATAACATTAGCATGCCTTCTAAAGATTTGTTTAGGCCTGATTGTGGAGTACACAAAGGCCTTCAGTGGTATTACCAGTGCCCAAAGTGAAACAGGTTAAAACAGGTTATTCCATCACCTACTTAAATGCCAGCTACTTAAAATGAATTCTCTCTCTCTCTCTCTCTCTCTCTCTCTCTCTCTCTCTCTCTCTCTCTCTCTCTCTCTCTCACATATATATATCAGTCTCATCACAAAGGGCTCAACTAAGATTTAAGAAATAGAGTTCTTCTTGCTGGAGGACTTTTCACAGAGTTGGATTGTCTATTTATTAGCACAGTAACTGGCAAATAGTAGGCATTTAATGAATGTTAATCAAATTGAATTGGAGTATTTTTATTTTCTCTCTATCAAATGAGGCCTTGTACAGTGGGAAGGCTATGGTGGAGAAAAAGGCTGGTGTTAGAGACAGGAAAACCTAGATTTGGGTCTTGCCTCTGACCCTAGCTATGTGACCATAGAGAAGCCATTTAGCCTTTCAGTCCTTCAAGATATTTTCTGACTTAATGATATGTTGCTGATTTTCATTAATGAAGAAAGTTTTTCCAAATTCCTCATTGAAGACATCACAGATCTACAAACTGCACTACCTTCATGGAATGCTCTCCCTCCCACCTTGGAGGGTAAATAGACATATTGTTTCTAAAATGATTTGGATCTCTCTGGATATGTATTTCTTTTTCTTTTTTTTTTTTGGAGGGCAATTGGGGTTAAGTGACTTGCCCAAAGTCAAATGGTTAATTTTTGTGTTCAGTGTCTGAGGCTGAATTTGAACTCAGGTCCTCCTGGCTCGAGGGCCAGCACTCTATTCACTGCGCCACCTAGCCACCCCTTGGATCTGTATTTCTTTATTTCTGCCCATGACACAATTCAATATTTTCCTAACTTCGGAGATCCAAGATTTTAAATATGTGGATGCTTGGTTAACATGCTATGGAGCTTGGTAGAAAAAAACAAAACAAAACATTGCACATGAAGTCAGAAGTGGGTTCCAATTCTAACTCTGTCACATGCTACTAGTATAGTAATTAATGAGTTATTTAACACTGGGCTTTCAATTTCTCTTTTTTTTTAATAAGCAATTGGGGTTAAGTAACTTGCTCAAGGTTACACGGCCAGTTATTATTATTTCTGGGTGTGGTGCTGAGTACCTGAGCCCGGATTTGATCCAGGTCATCCCGACACTGGAGCCAATGCTCTTACTCGCTGAGTCACCTGGCCACCCCTAAGCAATTGGGGTTAAGTAACTTGCTCAAGGTTACACGGCCAGGTGTTTCTGGGTGGGTGCTAAGTGTCTGAGCCCAGGATTCGATCTCCAGGTGTTCTCAACACTGGAGCCGGTGCTCTTACTCGCTGTGCTACCTGGCCGCCCTGGGCTTTCAATTTCTACATTTATAAAATTGGTGAAGGGTGATACTATTTGCCCTTCAGTGCTCCTTGGTTGCAAGGTTAAAATCTCCAATCCAGTAGAGTAGAGTCAGGGGTGTGCTGAAGTTGTTCAGATCAGATAACAAAAGCTGCTTGTTAAACGTTTACCAGCATATCTCTGGGTATAGTAGAAAGGTGGAGTTTGGTTCATAGGACCATAGGACCATAGATTTAAAGCTAGATAGGGCTTTAGAAATAAGTGCAATCCCCTAATGAGGGGAGAACCAGAATTTGGAACCAAGAGTTCTGAGTTCAAATCCTGGCTATAATTCTCAATAACTGTGTGACCTTGGACAAGAAGACTCCTAAATGTATAGGGGTCTTGGCTGGTGCATTTGTAAAAATGAGAATGCTGAACCAGATGACTTGTAGTTAACTTGAAATCCATGATCCTGTGCTGGGTGAGAGAGGACACTCTGACCTGAGACTGGCACTGGAATAACTTTGCAAATAGCCACTCACCTGCTCAACTAGGGTGAGTCATGGCTGGTGGTGAGAAGTAATAAAGAAAGTTGGTTTCATGTATTTTATCATATTCATGCCTCCTGGGGGAAGACAAACTGGTCAAAAGTTTAGCAAGGGATGATAAATTTGGAGTTTTCCTCAAGATTGCAAAAGCAATGTGGGTGTGCTGTCATATATTTCACTGCATGTTATAACAAAGGCAAACAATCCAATATGCAGATTATAATCTCTACAGCCCTACCTGGGCTGACTCCTGGGTAATTCAGAGTCCTCCCCTTTCTCTCTGTCTCACTCTCCAGACACTATTGTGTTAGGATCATGTACACCTGTGGCCCCAACTGGGGTCATGGGAGGGGCATAATTGTGTTTACATTTATACAAAAATGATGTGCCTTTTAATATACACCTAGGTAATCTGTATAATTCGTTTTAGAGGATTTGCAGCATTTTAAAATGTATTGTTATTACTACCAAGGTTGTCACATATTCATGGATTTCCCTCTTTTTAACTGGGATTTTTTCACCCCATCCACAACCACTGACCCAGATCCCGGAAGAAGAGATGAGAAGATTCTGAGGCTTTGAGGGAAAGGATGGGTGAAAGTTACCTTTGTTACAAGTGGTCCATGTAGGACACATTTTGCATAATGAGTTGGATTTGAGTTGGATAAGTCCCCATAGTTTATACTATGTCACCTCTATGACTCTTAAAAGTATTAGAAACCCAGATGAAAGTATTAAAAGTGTAGGGGGCCTGATTTGGAACTGCTCTCTACAAGGCATACTACTTGCCTGAAGAATTCTTCATCCCTATTCTTAACTCTTTGCTTCTTCACTTCTTCTTCTTCTTCTTCTTCTTCTTCTTCTTCTTCTTCTTCTTCTCCTCCTCCTTTTCCTTTTTTGTTTTTTTTTTTGAAGGGGGGAAGGCAGGGCAATTGGGGTTAAGTGACTTGTCCAAGGACACACAGCTAGTAAGTGTTAAGTGTCTGAGGTCAGATTTGAACCCAGGTCCTCTTGACTCCAGGGCCAGTGCTATATTCACTGTGCCACCTAGCTGCTCCCTAGGTGCCCCTTCCCCCTATTCTTAATTCTTAATCTATTCATATGGGCATTTCCAATAACTGGAATTTCTGAGCTATTTCCAAGAAAAGAAACAAGAAAAGTGCTTCCTTCATGAGAATTCTAAACAACGGCTGTTATTTTTTTTATGGGGGGGGCCACCATCCTACCCTTACTTTAACCCCCACTGTAGCAGCAATACTATGCAGCTGGATTTCCTCATCTCAAGAGGAAGGAAGGAAAACCCAGCTGTCCTCTAAGTATAATCCAAGGTAGTAGTCATCAGTTCTTTCACAATATTATGGAGGAAAAAAGTGCTAAGGGATATTTGTGGCAAATTAGAGTTGAGCACAGGGCTGGGTGAGGACATTTGTTAATGATCACATATTGAGTGCTAATTGGGCATTCAAGCTTCACTTCCTCTTCTTTCCCTACCACAACCATTATATTGTACGATACATAATGACAGAGAAAAGTAACAGGCAACAACAGACTTCTTCAGAGTATTTGAAATCTTTCAATGCCAGCAGAAGGGATTAGACCATTTCCATCATTCTCATTTCTCACTGTCCTTTAAGACTTAGTTTGCAAAGGGATATGATTCTATAATCTCTCCTTGTTGCTTGTTACTAGTCATTTCTCCTCAAATATTCCCTCCTCTAGCTTACTAGAGCTTCTGACAAAGTTTAAATCCTTCTTTCATCTTGTTTCTCCCCAAAGGTGAAGCCTGCCTGATGATACATGGCATTTATAACATGTTGTCACTGACTGGTAGTAACAGCATAAGCAGTGCTCAACTTAAAAATTAAGCTACCTTTGATTCCATTCAATTCTGCAAGCATTTTATGAAGCCCTTCCTATGTGCCAGGCACCGGGCTGGGCATCAAGAATGCCAAGACCAGAACCAAACCATCCCTTTCCTCGAGGAGGGAATTTTGTTCCAAAACTTCACTTGTGAGTAGGTTGTTTGGAACTCTGAATGTATTTTTCCCATAGAAACAAAGTTGCATGTAGTGGTTATCAGTCCACAAAAGCACAGTGTAAGGTATACATTACAGCAGCACTTCAGCTACACATGTCTCTCTAGTCCTATGATAGAAAGTTGCATTGTAAGTACCATCTTAGTAAGCCTGAAGGAAACATGACATGGCAGAAAGAACAATGATGCTGGAGTCGGGAGGCCTGAGTTTGTTTGTTCAAAGTTATATGTTCATCCTTTGATTGTTGTTCATCCTTTGTCCTCCAAAAGGACCAATCAGATCCAAGGGTGACATCTTCTCTTGCACATGAATTGGATTTAATGGAGGCAGAGCTGGGCAAAGTCATTAACCTCATTCCCTCCTCCAGAGTGACTGGAGTCCAGTGGCAAGACAAAAGTCAAGAGAGCTTGTAATGACTCCCCTGCCCTTGATGCTTTCTGTGTTTGTAACTCTGGACTTTTAACCCCTCTGAGCCTGTTTCCTTACCTATAAAATAAGGAGGTAGAGCAAGATGACCCTTAAGGTCCCTACTATTTTTAGATAAAGCTGTACCTCATTCATAGATGAAATAAGGCTAGAATACAGCCTTGGAAAGAGCCCTGGATTCAAATCATTCTTTACCATTTACTACTTTTGTGACCTGGGGACAATCACAACCTCCCAGAATCTTAGTATCCTCATGTATAAAAGGAGGGAGTTAAACTATATGGCTTCTGAGGTACCTCCCACTTCTAGGTATATGATCCTGTAGTTCTGAAGAGGGAGACTGCCATTACAGAGACTTCCAACATATAACATAGGAAAATTTGGTAGTATTTGCTTGATAGAGAAGTTATAGCAACGATTGAAATCTTTGAACATATAACTTCAATTTCATTAAAATTGTATATCAGCAAATAATCCTCAGATATGGTTTTGAACTTAGGAGTCAACAAGTATTTACTGAGAGCTTACTAATATAAATGGAGGGCCTGGAGTCAGGAAAACCTGAGTGCAAATTTGGCCTCAGACACTTACTAGCTGTGTGACCCTGGGTAAGTCACTTAACCTCAAAGTTTGCCTCAATTTTCTCATCTGTAAAATGGGGATAATAATAGCACCCATCTCCCAGGCTTGTTATGAAGATCAAATGAGATAATTATTGCAAAGTGCTTAGCACAGTGCCTGGCACATAGTGAACATTATGTAAGTGTTAGCTATTATACACATTTATTAAGTACCTACTGTGTACTAGCACCATGCTAGGTTAAGCACAAAGATACAAATAAGAGCAAGAAAACTTACCAGACAAAAACACAAAAAGAAGCTGAAAAAGGTAAGAGGGCATGATGATGGTGGAATCAAATCTAAGCACAGCAGCTGATGGGAAATGAAGAGTTGCAGGGGCTTTAGAACCCTCTTTAAATGGGGGCTATGGGAGGGTTTTTTTTGTTCCTTCCTCTAGTTGTCCAAGGGGACAAAGGAACCTGGGAGGGCTGATGAGGTGTAAGTAAAAGCTGATAAGTTTCCTGGTGAACTTTTCCTGGTGGGGCATGGTGATAGTGGAGTCAAATCTAGGCAGTGTAACTGATATGTAATAGCTGGTGCTCTGTGCTGGGCTCTGGGCTAAACACTGGGGACACAAAGAAAGATGAAAAGAAAAAAAATATTTCATACTCTCCTGGAGCTCATAATTTAATGAGATTTGTCATTGACATAATATTAGAAATATATTATTTAAAACATTGGTTTTGGGTCAGCCAGGTGATGCAGTGAATAGAGCACCAGCCCTGGAGTCAGGAAGACCTGAGTTCAAATCCGGCCTCAGACACTTAACACAAAACTAGCCATGTGACTGTGGCCAAGTCACTTAACCCCAATTGCCCTACCTTGCCCCCTCCAAAATGCAAATAACAATAATAATAAAAATAAAGCATTGGGTTAGGTCAGATAAATTCAAGGGAAATAGATTCATTTAGCAAATCTCATTGATAGAACTCCAAGTATTTTATAAGAGTATTACAAAAATGTGTGTGATAAAGACAAACAATGACATCTCCACCTCTGAAAAGCTTTGGTTTTCTTTAACTCTATTGAAGCATCACCTTCTGACAAGACCCTTTCTGATCCCCCAGCCTCTAATGCTTCTTCCTCTGCCTCAGGTTAATTTAGGTTGCCCTTGAGGCAACATGGTGGGTAGATAGGAAGAACACTGACTCTGGAGCCCTGGGACTTGAATTCAAATCTAATCCTTGATGCTTACTATCTGTGTGATTTGCAACAAGTCACTTAACCTACATGAGCCTCAATTTCCTTACCTGTAAAACCATCGTAGGTGCTTTGAAATAATAATGCATTATCTCATTATTAGTGATGTCTGCTTCATGTATATTTTTACATAGCTCTATATGTGTAAGCTGCCTTCCTTCCTAGGTTGTACCTTCCTTAAGGATGGGGGATGCTGTGCTTTTGCCTTGTTTCCGAAATGCCCAGTGTCATTTATAAATAAATGCATGTTGGAATTTAATCAGGCTGTGGATTTCAAGGTCCTTCTAGTTTGCTATATTTATCTTAAATTCTTTAGATTCCACTTCACTTAGGGGCTACTTTAGAATAATAGTCATTTAAAGGGTAGAACTGAAGGGACCTTGGACCTAGAATGGAATTGTTTGAGCTGATTCTTCAATCTCACTCTCCTAAAACCTGTCTTCTTGTGTATTGTATTAGCTAAGCCCTTGATGTTTGAGGTTCTCACAGGTCTCTATTTTTTTTCTTATTGAAGTTACCCTTGAGGAAACTAAGGAAGGTCTCTCAGAGAACAGAACATGGTAGGTTTTCACTCCACATACCCTTTTAGCATGCCCTTTCCCATTCCTGTGCCTGTCATGTCTTCATCTGTACCTCTATCTGTTACAATCTTTTTTTTTTCAAGAATCAGTTCTAGGAACACTTCTTCCATGAAGCAGACCTGATTTTCCTAGATGAAAATTATCTTACTTTGTCTTAAAATTTCTCTTTGCCTTTTATTTTTCAAATATCTTTTAGAATTTTATTGGTATCTTCATTTTTAATAGTATTTTGTGTAAGTACATATAAAGATGAAATTTAACATTTATTTGAAAATCATGAATTCCAAATTTTCTTCCTCCTATCCTCCCCTATCCCCTCCCTAAGATAGTAAGTAATTTGATATACGATATATATATATATACATATATATATACAATCATGTAAAACATTTCCATCGTAGTCATGTTGTAAAAGAAGAAACAAACCAAAAGAAAAAAACATAAAAAATAAGTGAAAATAGCATGCTTCAATCTGCATTCAGACTCCATCAGTGATATCTCTAGGTTCTACATCACCTAGATTTTATTCCTACAGTTCTCCCAGAGTCTTATAATAAAGAATTAAAAAAGAAAAGGAAAAAGATTCCTTCGATACAGCATTTTTTTTTCTGCTCATTTATTTGCACTAGTTATACCCTGTATTGTATTTATTTGATTACATTATATAGGATGGTAGGTCTAAAGCTAGAAGATCATCTAGTTTAATCTTCTCATTCACAAATGAGGAAACAGAGGCCTAGAGAAGTTAAAGAACTTGTCCAAGGTGATAAAAGTACAAAGAATCCAAATTGAGATACTAGGTACTAGGGCAGCTAGGTGGCACAGTAGATAGAGGGCCAGGCCAGGAGTCAGGAAGACTTGACTTCAAATCAGGCCTCAGACACTTACTAACTGTGTGACCCTGGGTAAGTCACTTAACCTTGTTTGCTTCAGTTTCCTTATCTGTAAAATGAAATGAAAGGAAATGGCAAAGCACTCCAGTGTCTTTGCCAAGAAAACCCCAAATGGGGTCACAAAGAGTAGTACATAAGTCAACAACAACAGCATTTGTGACTTTGAGTTCTATGCTCTGTCTATAAAAAAAGAGCTTTCTTCATAATAATCCCATGAGGTATATGCTATTATTATTATGCCCATTTTACAGATATGGAATCTGAGACTCAAAGAGGTTAAATAAATGTGCTCAAAACCTCAGAACCAGTAAGTAACAGATCACAGATTGAATTGGGACCTTCTGATCCTAGTGTTTGATCTATACTGAGTGCCTTCTGTATCTTTTTTTGTAAATTTTTGTTTTAAAAAACAACACACTAGTATTTTGAAGTTGTATTTGAAGTTTATAGTAATGATAAAATTATTCATAGACATCATGATTTAGACTTCTTAGATTTGTGATAACTTTTGAAGGACTTTAGCAATTAAAAAAAATTTTTCCCCAGTTACATGTAAAGACAATTATTATGCATTTTATTTAAAATAGTTCTTTGATTTCCAAATTTTCTTTCTCCTTCCCTCAGCTTCTCCCCTCCATGAAATGGACTTTAATAATTTTTCATGAAACTTTTCAACATGGTAGAAAGAATGTTGATGGGAAATAAGATATACAGGCACTAGAGTATAGGAATCCATCTTGCTCTACTAGAAAGCTAGGGAGGAGATGGGGGAGGATATAAGAGAGAGCAAATTGGGGGAAGGAGTATTCTGTAGGCTTGCTATCTTGGGGTGGGGGGGTAGGAGAAAGACGGGGGGAAAATGTGTAACTCAAAATCTTGTGGAAATGAATGTTGAAAACTAAAAATTAATAAATAAAAGATTAATCTTTTTAAAAAAGTACATTGAATTTGCCATCAGTTCCTGCCTCAGACATTTATTTAGTCATGTGCTTTACTTCTCATCTGCAAAATGGGGATAATAATGATGGAATCCTAATAAAGCTACCCCAGCCCCAATATTCCAGCTTCATTATAGGTAGCAGGCCTACTGTACCCACCTACCTGCCCTGCCACCCCTGCCAATATCCTAACTTTTTCATATATGCCTCACTGCTGACTAGAACAAGTGTGTCCATGAACTCATATTTCTCACAGAACTGCAGGCGTGTCCATGTGATGGGATCTTAGCCACTGCCTCTACCTAGACACTTCCCCCAGACCTATTCCCACAGAAACAGGTGTGTTCTTGTACTCAACCACAATCACATCATCCATTTAGCCCAAGACAGGACCACAATACCTAACTATCTATCTAGACCAGACAGGACCACAATAGCTAGCCAACTGGAGGGCAGCACAATCAGAATGTTTAATCAAAGAACCATAGATGGGATCCCGCTTCCATTACCTAATTATTTAACAAATTCCTCCTGCTTTTAAAATATTAATCATGTTCCTGTATTCTATGTAAATTTTGATTGTGTGATGAGCACCTTTACCCAATAAAAACCCATCTTACTTTCTATGAAGTTGCTGGCTCCTCTTAGAACTTAGCCTGCTTCATGAGAGTCATCAATCTCAGTAAATGCCTATACTTGGATTAGAGGAGGTCTGCCTCTGAATTCTTTGAGACGGTTCCACCACAGCACAACATGAGACCCCAACAGTTTTTGGTGTCCCCGAGTTTAAGTCGCAACAGTTTTTGAGTGGACACAACAATAATACCTGGGGTACCTATCTCCCAGGGTTCTTATGAGGAATCTTATATTGATTCTTTTTTTTTTTTTGCTTTTTGGAGGGAAAAGGTAGGACAATTGGGGTTAAGTGACTTGCCTAACGTCACACAGCTAGTTTTATGTTAAGTGTCTGAGGCTGGATTTGAACTCAGGTTCTCCTGACTCCAGGGCCAGTGCTCTATTCACTGCACCACCTAGCCGCCCACCTTATGGTGAATCTTAAGACACTTTGAATTATCACTGAGGAATGGTGCTGGCCTGAGTTGGGATAATGATCTGTAATTGGTATTTTAATTGTATTTAATTGTATTTTAGGCCTAGAAATGGTTTAATCTAACCTCTTTCTTTTCTCCTTTTTATAGATGAGGGAACTGAGATCCAGAGAGGTCAAGCAGTTGCATGCAACTTACTGATGTTGCACCTGCTAACTCCTAGTCCTAACTTCTTTTATCCCAACTGCAGTCTGCTCATTTCTTTAATCGTCACAGCTTTATTAAACGTAATTAGTGCCATGACAAAGGAAGGGACCAATAGGACAATGCCCTATCCCAAAAAAGGGAGTCCTTTCATCTGTTAGAATACTTCAATTAAATTTAATTTGATAGGGCGGCCAGGTGGCTCAGCGAGTAAGAGCACCGGCTCCAGTGTGGGGATGACCTGGGGATCGAATCCAGGCTCAGACACTTAGCACCTACCCAGAAACACCTGGCCGTGTAACCTTGAGCAAGTTACTTAACCCTGATTGCTTTAAAAAATAAATAAATAAATTTAATTTGATAAGAACCTATTAAAAGCTTGTTATATGTGAGCAATTGTACTAAGCACTGGGGTACAGAGACAAAAATGAAAAAAAAAAAATCCCTGCCCTCAAAGAACTTACATCCTAGAGGTGGACAGGGGAGGTATTCATGGTACCTAACATGAGCACAGATAAATCAGCACAAAATATGTACAAACTCAACATGATGGATGGGGGAACACTAAGATTTAGGAGGATCAGGAAAGGCTTATTTTAAGATGCAGCATTTGTCTTTGAGCCTTAAATGGATCAAAGGATTTAATGGTAAAGAAGGGCAGAATAAGGCCTGGAAACAGGAGTTGGAATATGGTGAGTAGGAACAGTAAGTGGGCCAGTTTGGCTAGAACTTAGAGTACTCAGGACAGAAAGTAAGTTAACATGTAATAATTAATCTCTTCTGCATAAACTTTTAGAGGAAACACATTTTGACTAAGTTAATTTGAGTGGATATTTTCCATTCAAAGATAGGGGTTGAAGCTAGTGGCCTGCTTTGGAAAGATTACACTTGATAAAAACAGGGACAATTTTGCACTCCTCATATGATTTTATATTGAATCAAATTACAAAAGACCTAGACCTTCCTATAGCACTTAAAGATTTACAAATGTTTGCTTTACATATTTGACCCCAAAGACATGGGTTGCTGTTGTAAAGTTAAAAAAAAAAATACTGAGCTTCAGAATGGTTAAGTGACATGGCCGCAAAATTACTAAATCAGAGGTAGGGTTTGAGTTCAGGTCTCCTTGATGTCCTGTTTTCTACTTCTCTAAAACCATTTTATCTATGGTCTACTGATCAGGCCCAACACCCTAACCACTATTCGATATTGCTTCCTAGTTAGCCGACTATGTTCTGCCATCCCTGGACCCTCAGATTAATGGTCTCTGCATCACAGAAATTTGCCCAGTTATCTTTATTTAATGGTCCTCCAGGGATGCAATGGATATTAAAGGTCAGAATGATAGTCACAGGTATTAACATATATCACAGGGTCATAGATTAGACAATAGGAAAGGACTTTGGAAATTACTTTGAGCAGGCCTGTCATTTTACAGATGAGGAAACTGAAGTCTAGAAAGTTTAAACGAATTTGCCAAATTCATATAGATTATAAAAGGTAAGATTTAAATCCCAAACCTTGAACTCCAGTTCAATGTTCTTTCCACTATAGCACTGTCCTCCTCTGAATTTATCAGGGCCTGAGGAACCTCATAATCACAAACCTCATCATCTTTTTTTTTTTTACTTTTTGGAGGGCAATTGGGGTTAAGTGACTTGCCCAAGGTCACATGGCTAGTTTTTGTGTTAAGTGTCTGAGGCTGGATTTGAACTCAGGTCCTCCTGACTGCAGGGCTGGCTCGCTACTTACTGTGCCACCTATCTGCCCCTAACAAACCTCATCATCTTGCAAGATTTCATCATGCTTGGTTCTCTCACCTTACCAGTACCCTCTGCCCCTCTGATAGGAAGGTAGAGCATAAGTTCCTCCCAAAATTTTCTTTCCAGGATAGCCATCTCTTCATTTTCTACCCAGCAGCACTCCTTTGGGATTTTCTCTATCACATATCCCTTTCCCCCTTCCTCCCAAACACTTTTCAGTTTCTTTTTGTATGTTGTCTTTCACTATTAGATTGGAAAACTCCTTGAGGTCAGGAACTGGTTTTTTTGTTTGTTTGTTTGTATTTATATCTCCAAGCTTCACACAGTGTCTGGCAAATGGTAAGCAGTTAATGTTTATTGACTAACTGATTATTTCATCATGTCACCTTCTATAGGCATCTTTTCCTAATCCACTTAATGCTATTGCCCTTCTTATATTGATGATTTCCAATTTATCCTTTATAAAGCTCTTTTGCATTTAGTTGTTTGCATATTTTTAGATAGTAAACTCCTCAAGCACAAGAATTGGGGCCTCATGGCCCCAGTGCTTAGCACAGTGCTTGGCATTTAATAATATGCAATCAATAAATGTTTATTGACTAATTGATTATATAAAATACTATCGCTGGGCATTATTAATTGGTGAATTTTTTTTAATTCAAAAAGTAGTGTTTGGAATTGCATAATAACTAAGTTTTTAGATAGTGGCCATTAAAAATGGTCACTACTTTTTTTTTTCCTATGGGTCTCAGCCAAAAGTAAGAATGAGAAACATTTTTAAAATCTATGAGATGATGTAAGCTTAAATACTTTGCCAGTTCAGTGGATATGTGATCTCATTGCAGTAGGTACTCCTTCTGCTAGAGATTGCAAGCCTATGTGTGGCTGTATTGGTTTTCTTATACCTCCATCACAGGGAAAGCTACCTAATTTTCCTAGACTCTTCCTCTAGGAGAAGTCAGGGAAATTAAGACAGGTACTATGTCAAAGAGAGAGAGGTGACTTCAGAGAGAGTTTTATGCTTCCATGGACTTTAGGGCACCCACCTAGTAAGGCTTTGGTTTGTGATAAGAAGGGAAAACCTGAGGGAATAGACTTTGTGTCCTAAGTGATGAAAAAGAAAGTTACAAGATTGAGAGAAATAAAAGTTAACAAGGAAACACTGGTTCATGCATAGATGAGAGTTCCAGGAATAGAAATGAAAAAAATTAAAATAACCTTAGTTTAATGTGATAACAAGAGTAATGTGTCATTTTGTCTTTGTTTTTTTTTTCTTAATCTATGTGAGGTTGTTTTAAATTTCAGCCTGCTTGTTGAATTTTTATGGGTAGAACTGTGTGTTCTTATGGATATAAGACAGACAGACAGATGGAGAGACAGAGAGAGACAGAGTCAGAGAGAAAGAGATAGAGATGGAAGCAGAGACAGAAACAGAAAGACAGAGACAGAGACACACACACAAAACAAAGACACAGAGAGAGGAACAAATAACGAAAGTAGGTTACTGGAATGGAAAGTGCACTGAGCTTAAAGTCAGAAGAAATTAAGAATCCTGATGCTACTCCAAACTAGCTATATGAACTCAAGTAGACTGTTTTAAAATTTAGTTTCTTCATCTGCAAGATGAGAAAATTGGACTTGTTCTCTAAGGTTCCATTTTGGGTCTATGAATACCAGATTGAGAATGAGGCTCACTTTTATCTTTCAGGGAAAAGGATTCAGACCATTTTGATCATGTTTGATTGTTTTGTTTTTTTCAACTCAGCAATATTAAAGTGACCCTAAATTTGCAAGAAGAGAAAAAAAATAAATGTTAGTTGTGAAAAGTTTATTTCTATGGAATAAGGAGATTGAGTCAGTGACATCCAGAATCCAGATGTAGCCAGACACCCTCTTGGAATGACAAGTGAAGGTACTAAAGTTTCTGAATTGAACCTACAGAATCTGCAGTTTTACTGGTAAATCAAAGTTCAAAGAGCCAGTGAAAGAAACCACTTAGCAAGAGAAAGCAAAGAATCACATATAAGAAATGTTCTTTGGGCAAAACAAGAGAAAAAAATTGTTGGGAAGAATTATGCGCAAATTATAAGAGGTTAGAAATGCACTAGGTTACCTTTTGGTCTAATGTGCTGTTTTATTTAAAGGGGCATCTTTCTAGAATTGCTCTTTGTCTGTACGCTTTGACATTGTCCAGTCTGTTTTGAGTTCTGAATCAGACCTCAATCGCTTTAATATTGTCTTCTTCACTTCCTTCATTATGGTTCTCATGGAAAAACCCTTTCATCCCTATAAATCACCTTGCCCATTATGGATCCTTGGCCCTGTGTTACATAAACACTGCTAGATCTTGGACAAGAGAGTTAAATGGATTCTTTTAGAAACCATTTGGGAGAGTTTATAATCTCCTAACATTTCCAGGCCACCTTTTCTTGCTCTTAATGTTTCTTTATTTCACTCTAATAATTTTTCTCATTATATTGAACATTTTATTTTTAAAAAGAAGAAAGGAAGAAGGATCCCAGAAGCATATATTGAGAACAGGCTTTTGTATTTTCAAACATAACCAAGCATTCTGATTTTCTAAAAGGAAGTGAGAAGGGAGACAACACCATAAATAAGGTTCTCCTTGAATTTGAGTTTGAAGTCTTGGTCTTATTTCTTTTGAATCTTAAAGAAGAATTAATTATGTTATGGTTAAGAAAAAAGAGTGCCATTTTATCACTTTGATCTTATATGGTGATTTCCAACTGTAGCACTCATAAACTTGTGATAATGAAAAAAGATTTACAATTTTCACCATCAAGATGTAACTAAAGAGATAAGGAAATTAAAAGAAAGCAAATAGCAAATAACTTAGTCAGAAGGGTATTCTGAGGTTCAAATAAGATAATAAAAAGCCATACAAATGCCAATTTTTGTTATTATTGGTAGTAGTAGTGGTAATAATAGTAGTAGTGGTGGTAGTGGTAGTAGTATTTATAATGGTAGTAGTAGTAGTAGTGGTGGTAGTAGTAGTGGTAATAGTAGTAGTAGTTTTCATCATTATACTAGTAAAGTAATAGTAGTTATGGTAGTGGTAGTAGTAGTAATCATCATCATCATCATAGTAGTAGTAGTAGCAACAGCAGTAGTAGTAGTTGTAGTGGTGGTGGTGGTGGTAGTGATAGTAGTACTAAACTATAGTTGTCAGGTCTCTGAACTCAGGATGACTTCACTCCTTGAGCCTTCTACTGCTCTTTTGTTTAGCTCAAACAATATTTATAGAGTAAGAGAGGGGCTTGCTAGTAAATGTTTAACAATCTAGCTCTCCAAGGGAAAAATGTGTGCAAGTGCACTTTTTAGTTTAATTTGCATTGATAATGTTTTCTTAAGTCTCAGAAACTGCTGACTTCTGAGGTTTGTTTCTGAAGTGAGGCATTTGCTCACACTGAAAATTCAGCAGTTGGTTGATGGTGTTGGAGGTGACTCTATCAACATCCCTGAGTTTATTGCAATATTTTTATAACTACACAAGGATGAATGGGTGAACATCAGTGTGCTTTATACAAGTAAACAGAAGAAAAGGAGAATCAAGGCTGCCACAAGGTAGGAGCCAGCATGGAGGCCATCATGGAGAGAGGTCTGGTTTTGTAGTAAGAAGACTTGAATTCAAAATCCAGATCTGCCAGTGACCTTGGGAAGGTCTCAACCTCTCTGGGACTGTTTCTTTATCCATAAAATGAGTGGGATCCCACTAGTTGGTTTCTAAAGTTTCTTATAACTCTAAAGCACTACAATGTTAGGAGAGACAGGTAAGGTTTGACATTATTGAATATAATTGGATTTGCCTCCACCCACTCCCCAGTTTAGAGACCATTAGAATCTTTGCTACCCAGCTGACTGAAGACATTCCTGCTTGTTTTGCTATTGAGAACATGGGATTGTATATTTAGAAGTCACTGAGTTTAACCACTTAGTAATATTCCTAGAGTTATATAGCTCTATCCATATAAGTGTCTGAATCAGGATTTGAATCCAAGCCTTCCTAAGTCCAACCCTAGAATCACTGTCATGATTTTAAAGGAACCTTTAAAAGAATTTTTAAGAAAAATTAATTGAATGTTTATCTACATGATGTGGTTAGGGGTGCTCGAGATCCCAAAATAACAACATGCTGGGTCCTGCCCAATGAATTCAACTCAAGTCTTCTCTCAGCCAAAGAAAAGTAAAATTTATTAAAAGTTCACTTGTATTGGACACAGAGCAAGTTTGTGCTAGAAAATTCTATGGCGCTATCACACCCATGAAGACAAGATAGGGTCTTATATACAGAAAGGATATGGGAGGAATCTAGGGGTAATCTAGGAGAGGAGTTTGGGGAGGGTCTTCAGGAGGAGTCAATGAGGTCAGACTCCAGTAAATGAGTGATTATGGGTAGGAAGTTGCTGGAATCTACCTGGAGCCACAAACAATGGTGAAAGGGTGGAACAGTTGATTTGGGTATGGATATTTTGATAGGCTCAAGGGTGGGAAGTAGATGGACAAAGGAGGGACAAGCTAGTAACAAAGGTTTGGACAGAGCCACAATGAAAGGCTTATGGCCTCCTACAAATGTCTCATCAAATGGGAAGATTCAATCAAAGAGCCTGCACCTCATTGTATATATGAGATAGCTATATGGAGCTATGGATAGAGTGGTAGACCTAGAGTCAGGAAGACCTGAGCTCAATTCTGGTCTCAAACACTTACCCTGGGGCAAATGACAAGTTTTGTCTGCCTCTTTTTCTCATCTGTAAAATGTAGATAATAATAACACTTGTCTCCCAGGGTTGATGTTAGTATAAATGAAATCTTATTTATAAAGTGCTTTGTAAACTGAATAGTAGTATATAAATGCTAGCCATTAGAATGCTAATCATCACAACCATTTTCAAAGTGACTCCTATGAAAAACGTCATATTGGATTTAAAGATAAAACATATAACTGATCGAGTCTTGAATGATCACATCATAAGGTACAATGCATGGAGGGAGAGGGCAGCAGGAGTAGATGTCCCAAGTGGGAGGCCAAAAAGAGAGGCTTAGCTTTTCCCAATTAGTCAGAGAAGACTTCCTGAAAGAGGTGGTATAACAATTCGTGGTTGAATGAAGGAAGTGCAAGAGGTTGGAAGTGAGGGGGCTGGGGAAAGGGTGTGGCCTAGAAAAATCCCTGAAGGCATCAATGACTAGATTTGAGGTTGGGGGAATTGGTTTGCCTGAGACTATGGGAAAGAATGTGCTGGGGTGGAGAAGATAAGGGAAGTGAGAGATGACAGAGATAAGAGCTAACCACTATGCCTACATGAGGACAATATTAATAATAGCATCTTTTAACTCTGATATGAAAATATTAAGCCTAGTTAACTGAGGAGTTTTGTCAATATGCTTTTATACTTTCCCCTCCACCCTTCATCTTTCTCTGTTCTGCCTCCTCCTCCAACCTCAAATTCATAATGTCCTGCCAAAATCTATTTTCCTATTTGTAAAACCTTCCACTTTATAGAGACATGGCTTCCTTAGGACTGTGTGGAACAATAGGAGAGACCAATGTAGGCCAGTTCCAAAGAACTCCTGACCAACTGGATAAATTCCAAGATCTTCCCAAGGCTTAAATTTCCTCAGAGCCCAAAGCAATGACTCTTTCATCCTCTCCCCTGAAGAGATTGTGAGGAAGAGGAATCTTATACAAAGCCTCTTGACTTAGTTCTGACTGATTGATGCCTTTATTTAGATATCCTACCACCCGCACCCCCAAGTAAAGAGTCTAGACTGATTTTTACTCATCCTTCTATGGTGGTGCTTAGAGAAGTCCCAGGACACTAATTGAGATTTTACTAGTATATTCTTCTTTTCAGGATGCTGGGACATCCCAGCATCCCTTGAGAAAAACAGAATATTTTACAACCATGTAACAATCAGTATAGGATCAGTCTGGGATCCCAAACTATGTACTAATGCAAAAACCTATCCCTTTAATACAACTTTGTAGGAGCCAGTAATGCTACATGGTTGTTAATCATGAAACTCTCAAGTCTCATAAAATTAAAATTATAAATAACCCAAAGGGCAATGGAATGATGCATGATGGGAGTAAGTAAGCTGCAAAACATGTTACCAATGATAATTTGAGTTTAAGAAGTAGGGCAAGGGGTGGCCAGGTGGCTCCACAAGAGCACCAGCCCCAGTGTCGGGATGACCTGGGGATCAAATCCGGGCTCAGATACTTAGCACCACATCAGAAATAACTGGCCGTGTAACCTCGAGCAAGTTACTTAACCCTGATTGCTAAAAAAAGGAAGAAGTGGGCAAAAGTCATTATTGAGGATGTGGGATGTGGTATAGCTGGAAAAGGAGGTGGGAATGAGATATAATAAATGAACAATTTAAGCAGCACATTGCTACCGCCCAGATATTAAAAGAACAAGAAGAAAGCATTCAGTGTTTTGGGTAGGCTTTCTACTGGAGGATTTGTGAGACAACACAGAGAATAATAAAGTAGGAAGAGAATAATCTTGAATTAATTGTACGTATATGAGCCTTAGGCATTTTTTGAGATTATTTTTAGACCTGATTTTTTATTTTATTGGCATAGGTAGCGAGTGACCGATGGGGGAACTTCTCTCAATGCAGACAAGTCTTAGAGAGTTGCCTGGGTCTCCGAGGTCAAGTGGTTTTCCCAGGGACACTCAGTTAACATGTACCTATCAGTGGCAGAACTTGAATTCTGTTCTTCCTGATGCTGAAGTGGCCCTCTAGCCACTCTTGTTCTTCTAAAGTATTTGAAAATGCCTCTACCCTTCCTTCCCCCTTGATATTTCAGTCATTGCCCAACTGTCAAATGCACACTTCCTAAAGCATCTTGGCATCTTCATGTTTAAAACGCCTTGCCAAAGCCTGTGGGTGGCTCAGGTTAATGACTCTCGTGATATTTTTGAATTTCCCATGAACTTCAATTATTCATGCCCTTCCCATCAATCATAGCTACGGGTATGTGAGAATTGTGCTTGGTGGGGATAGGTTCCCAGTGGACAGAGACGGGAGAGGAATGGAGTAAAAATGAATGACCTCTAAAGTTTAATGGCATGGAGTCACCCTGTGGTCAGTGTAAAATTATTTCAAGTGTGAGAAAAGCTGTGATGGAAAGGATTGGAACCATCCAGAGAGCTTAAAGCAGGGTGAGGGGAGGGCACATTTTTCATGTATCTGATGCTTTTGGCATCCAGGCATGGAAGTTGGAGATGTTTATTTCCCTCTAAGTTTCAGTTCACTTTCACTAGAATGAAACTCTGCTCATGAAAATAGCTCTGCATCACAGTGCTTTTTCCCTCAGGATCACCTAGCCCTTGAAGAGCTCATTGAGAGCCTGTTTACTGCAACTAAAAGAACATATTACTACTTGAAGATAGCACAGCTTGAGATACAGATCTGGGGAGAGACTGGCCTTTTCTTGGGAAGGAAGGGCACTATTTATGTCTGCATTCAGGATGGAGGCTTGTCAGAAGCTTTGCTCCTTCCCAAAGGAACTGGATATGGGATTACAATGATCTCTAAGGTCCTTATCAGTCCAAGTATTCTATGATTTTTCTGCATAAAGAAATGAAGCATTATGTAGTAGGCAGAGATCTGACCTAGGGATCAGGTCTTATTTCTGTCATATATCAACTGTGTGATCTTGAATAAATCAGTTCACCTCTCTCTGACTCACCCAATGTCTTTAGCTATCACTTACAAAATAGTTGCCACAGTACATTGTCAGAACTTTCCAGTTTCCTCACTGGAAGTTCCCTACATCAATGAAATCATGTTTGGAACAACAATTAATAAGTGCATAAAGATGTTAAATGACTACAAAAAGACCCCATAACAAATGCATCTCCAGGAAAAAGATGCCAATTCAACACCTCCAAAGAACCCACGAGTTAAACAAGCTTTGCAACAAATAGGATCCCTCATTTAGCCAGCTAGTGTCTTTGATGTCTTGGCACCACACACTTTGCAAGCAAATGCATGAGCCTAGCAGAATATCCTTCCCTGAGAAGAAGAGGAAAGTCTTGTCTTGATGAGTCATTTTTGGCTTAGGATGCCATTTCTCACTGGGGGTGAGAGGATTGAGGGGATAGGAGCAGAGAAGAAGGCTTGGCACGAAATCTTTAAAGAGAGAGATTTGGCCTGGTTACACATATTTCTTTTGTTATAAAAGTCTGATTAAAATAGACATCTTTTGCCTAACGCAGAAATTTTAGAGCAAAGTTGTTTTGGGTTTTTTTTTTTGGTTGTTTTTAAAAAACTATATTGTGATCGAGATCCTCTTCTTTCCCAACCTTTTGACTAATCTTAAAGACGGTAACCCATTTTACAAATACATAATTTCCCTTCCCCTTCCCTCCCTCCCTCCTCCTCTCTGCTTCTCATGGTAGGGATCTAGGTAAGCACCTCCAGGTAAGCAGCCAGTTGCTATTTTTGGGAAGATCTCAGGGGACCTCTATCATGCAGGGGGTTCTAAGTTAAGTCTTCCTGTTTAATCTGTTTTATTAGAATAACATTTTCAGTGTGGACAAAGCTAAGCTTGAGTGAGAGAATTTTTGCTCTGTGTATCTCTTGGGGTGTGTGTGTGTGAGAGAGAGAGAGACAGGGAGAGAGACAGAGAGAGAGAGAGAGACA
>NW_027186345.1:63941-144901 GCF_028583685.1 Petaurus breviceps papuanus | reverse complement strand
AGAGAGAGAGACAGAGAGAGAGAGAGAGACAGAGACAGAGAGAGAGACAGAGACAGAGAAAGAGAGTCTGTGGTCTAGGAGTATATTCTGTCACTTGAACCAAATAAAAACCAGTAGTCTTGGAATCCCTAGAGTAATGTTTTTAGTTCTCTTGTTTTTAGTTAGATGGGGAGCCTATTGTGTTAGACCATCAGTACATCTTGTATAAGCACTGGAGATGAATAATAAGTAGGGTCCAGAATAAAGAGAAGGAAGAAGGTGGACATTTTGGACATTATGTAGAACATTCATCTATTCTAATTTGTTCCTTTCCACAAACTGCCATATTTTTTAAACACCAAAATATTCTTCTACTGTTGCTATAGAGCTATGAATCTTAGGACAACACAATCTTCAAATTGCCCAAAAGGCAATAAAGTGATGAATGGGGTATATTAAGTAGGTGGCATATTAACCAACTATGGCTTGGGTGCAAAAAGTGGCATTGACTTATCTGAGAAATGTACGATCAGGAGAAGAGGTAATAAGAACAGGTGCTGCGCCCCCCCCCCCTTCCCGCCACACACACATATACACACTGTTGGGAAACGGACTTAGAAGAGATCACCATTTTGGTAATCTAGAGGACTTATATGGCCCAGATCCACACAAGGCAAAGCAGTAAAGTTTGCCCCAATGGAAAGAGTACTCATGTCAATAAGATCCCAGATCCACTGAAGGAGTGACTTATGGAATGGGATTGACAAACTGGGGGCAGTTTCCAGGAAGGGAAATGATTTCCTGGAATCTGAAATTTTTTTAAGAGGTAAATGAACTGAACAGTGAAGCATTGGATAGAGGACAGGGAGGGAGGAGAAGGATATAGTTTGAGCAGACAAGGAAATGCTATTTTTTCCTTTTTTTGAATTTTAACATTTTATTTCTCCCAAATTATATGTAAATTATATGCAAATAAAAACATACATTTTTAACCTTTGGTTTTTTTTTTTTCAATATTGAGTTCTGAATTCTCCCCCACCCTCCCTCCCTTTCCTTATCACTGGGAAGGCAACAAATTAGATAAAAATTATACATTTGCAATCATGCAAAACATATTTCAACATTAGTCATGTTGTAAAAGAAAACACATGAAAAAACCCCAAAGAAAAATAAATACAGAAAAAAACCAACAACGCAGCATACTTCAATCTACATTTAGATTCCATCAGTTCTTTCTCTGGAGGTGGGTAACATTTTTCATCATGGGTCCTTTAGAATTGTTATAGATATTTGTATTCCTGGGAATAGCTAGGTCATTTACAGTTGATCATTGTATAATATTGCTGTTATTGTGTACAATGTCTTCCTGGTTCTGCTCATTTCACTTTGTACCAATTCATGTAAGTCTTTTTAGGTTTTTCTGAGAGCATGCTGCTCATCATTTCTAATAGCACAACAGTATTTATCACAATCTTATTCTACAACTTGTTCAGCCATTCCCCAATTGATGGGCATCCCCTCAATTTCCAATTCTGTGCCAACATAGAAAAAGTTGCTGTAAATATTTTTGTACATAGAGGTACTTAGGGAAATTTTAAAATAAACTTTAGGTCCTCCATGATCATAGGTGACAAGGGACAGAAACTTTTGGATCTGCTACAAGAAGCATTTCCTCATCCTCCTTATTTTTAGTGCCTTCCTTCTGAGACTACTCACAGTTTATCATGTGTATAACTTCTTTGCACATAGATGTTCTCACATTGTCTCTCCACATTCAATCAGCTCCTCAAGAACAGGTGCTATTCCCCCTCCCCCCTTTTTTGTAGCCTCAGAGCTTACTACAGGGCCTGTCACATAGTAGGTAGTTAATAAATGTTTGCTGACTTGACTTGTGTGTGAATTTAAATTTCTTTACAATCTTCTGACCCTCACTTATATGTCAATTTCTCACTCCTTCCCCATTAATTGTTTTTTAAACTATGATGTCTAGCAGGTGACAAAATGGATGACTTTGAATTTCAACTCATTTGCTTCCCTTCTTAACTCAGAGAAATACCAAGTAAGGATTATAAAAAGGTGGAGGATCTGGGTAATTCATTTTTGCAGTCTTGCTTTGACATAATAATTTACAAAATGGTCGATTACCCATATTATTGAAACTAAAAAAGGGTATCTAGCTATTTTTTTCTCTCCTTAGGATTCAGGGCTAAAAGGGAAATCATTTGACTTCCATAATAATTATAATAGCTGACTTGTATGTGGTATGTTAGTCTTATCTAAACTAATTCAGTAAAAATGAGCCCATACCATGTGAAAGCCAATCCACTTGGCACTAGAAATTCAAAGAATTTTTAAAAATAGTGATCTCCCCCTTCCAACCAAAAGAGAAAGAAAATAGATTTTATGGTCCTTTAGAAAGCCTATTTTGGCAGCTGTATAAAGGAAGAATTAGAAGAAGGGAGACACTGTAAGTAGGGGGTCCAGTTAGGTGGTTCTTTGCAATAACCCAGATAAGAAGAAATGAAGGCCTGAACTAAGATGGTGCCCATGTGACTGGAGAGAAGGGCGTGAGCTTAAGTGACTTTCACTGATGGTCACCCATCATATAAGAGTCGGAGACAGAATCTGAAACCAAATTTCTCTTAACTCTAAGTCAAGTGCTTTTCCCACATTGCCTCTCCCACTTCAACCTACTCCTCTTTAGGTAAGAAAGTAGGGAGAAGTTTCTTTCTTTTAATTATCTGCCTGAAGATTTGTTTGCTTATCTGTTCTTTGCCTTTGTATCCCCAACATTTAGCTCAGTGTTTGGCAAATATTAATTGTTGGTTGATTAATTCCTGTGAACTGGGGTTGGTGGAAGGGAGGGCATCAGGAAGTTTTCCTGGAGGAGGAGGCATTTGAGCTGAGTTCAGGAGGAAGATAAGGATTCTGAAAAGGAGAGCTGAGGATGGAGTATGCTATAGGCTATGGGAAAGGCTTCTGTGAGTGAATGAAGGTGTGAGATAGAATGCTAAGTATAGAAAACAACTTGTAGCCCTGTTTCGCTGCAACATAGAAAGAAAAAAAGAAGAGAAGAAATTTGAAATAAGAATGTAAAGGTGAGTTAGAGCTAGATTTTGGAGGTTCTTAAAAGCTTTTAAAAGGTTGTATTTTATTTTAGAGATAATCAAAAGTGATAGAAGGATTTTGAGAGGTTTTGGGAAATTTTCTTGGACTGATTCAATCTATGCCTTAGGAAGATTATTTTCGCAGCTAAGTAGAGTGTTTTGGTAATGGGATAGCCTGGATGGTGGGAACTCAATTAGGATGTAATTACAGTAGTTGAAATGAAAGGATGAAGAGAAAGAATTGAATATGAGTATTTTAAAAATTTTATTCTGAACTTAAGAAATAAAATGAACATTTACATGCTATTCAACATAGAATAGAAAAGATGATTGTACATGAAACTGTAAATCTATTATGTACAATTTGCTTTTCCTTTTAAATATATAATAAAGTTATCATGGAACTTTCTCTTTTTTCTTTTCTTCTCCTCCCCCCACCTCAGAGATTATTACCATTAGACACAAATATGTGTATTTATGTATATACATATATACACATATATGTATATTTATGTATACACATATGCATATACACATATATGTAAAATAATTCTATACATACTTCTATTTATCAGTTCTTAATTTGAATGCAGATAGTGTCTTCCTTCACAGGTCCTTTATAGTTAATTTGGACATTTATATTAGTCAAAATGGTTAGGTTGCTCAAAATTGTTCTTAAAACAATATTGCTGTTACCGTATACAGCATTCTCTTGGTTCTGCCCCAATTGAATGTGACTATTTTCTTTCTTTTTTTTTTTTTGGCTTTTTGGAGGGAAATTGAGGTTAAGTAACTTGCCCAAGGTTACATGACTAGTATTTTTGTATGGTGTTAAGTGACTGAGGCCGGTACCAAACTCTGGTCCTCCTGGCTCTGGGGCCCACGCTCTACTCACTGCGCCACCTAGCTGCCCCGAATGTGACTATTTTCAAGGTAGAATCCATAATTCTTGGCAACTTCCTGGATTTGAGGTAGTAAAGAGTAAAAGACGTCATGGACCATTATGAAAATATAAACCTGGATAACTGGAAGGATGACAGTGAAGAAATAAGGACCTTTGGAAGAGGGTTAGGTTTAGGAGGGGAGAAAGATGAATCCCTTTTTGGATATATTGAGTTTGAGTTAATAAACAAGTGAACATACCCAACTGGCAATTGGCTTAAGAGAGAGATTGGACCTGTATATGATGAAGTACAGGCTCTGGGAACCCCCTTGATTTCTCCTTGAATCTTCCCAGAGCCATTTGCCTGAGGCCATAAGCCTTTCATTAAAGCTGGGCCCAAATCTCTGTTACTAGCCTACCCCTCCATTGTCCAGCTAGTCCCCATCCTTGATCCTCTCAAAATGTCTATACCCAAATCCGATCCATTGTCTCTCATCTCCAGGTAGCTTCCAGCTACTTCCCACCCTCAATCTCATTACTGGAGTCTGACCTCATTTGACTCCTCCTGAAGACCTTCCCCAAACTCCTCCTCTAGACCACTCCTAGATTCCTCCCACAACCTTTCTGTATAAGACCCCTTCTTGCCTCCATGTGAAAAAGAAGACTGGAGAATGATCTAGTGCAGACTCTCTCCACGTCAGATTATTCTGGCCCGCTTGTTCAGTACAAGTGTCACAGATACTGAGGCTCCTTGAGAGTCTACCCATTATGGCGAACCTTTAATAAACTTTGCTTTTCTTCTTTGGCTGAGAGAAGGCTTGAGTCGAATTCATTTGGCAGGACCTGGTGTGTTGGTATTTTGGTGTCTTGTGCACCCCTAAACCCTAGACCTCAACATTTTATGGTTCCTAAACCTCTACAGATACATTGATTTGGGAATTATCTGCCCAGAGGTGATAATTAAGTCCAAGGGAGCAAAATTCCTCTTCTCCACACACCAATAATGAGAGTACATAAAAAGACAATATGAGAGCCCAGGACAACACTTAGAGGACAGACACAGACAGACAGGGTTTGGAATAGGGGTGAATTATAATTCAGATGAAAGCCTAAGGAATCATAGGTAACCCTTGAGAGAGAAATTTCAGTAGATCAGATGAATCAGAAGCTTGTTCAAGTTTGGATTCAGTCAAGGGGCTGCACTTGAAAACCTAGAGGGTCACATGTGACCTTGAGGCTTCAGGTTCTCCACCCCTAAGCTAAGGCTTAGCCCTCTTAAAAATAACAACAAAATCTCTCTTTTGCTTGTCATCCCTTCAAGCCATCAACCTCCTTTCACTAGACAAACTCCTAGAAATATATCTTATCTCCACTTCACCACTCCCTCTTGAGGCTTCAGGCAAGGTATGTCTGGGCATGGTTGTGGGTAGATAGGAAAAAACCCTATTAGATAGGAAGGGAGGGAAGATGAGAAAGATTGGAAATTATTAATGAAGTAAGCTTGCAGAAGAAATAATGGGAATTAGGTATCTAGTGCATACATTGAAAGGATAGTGTTGACAAGGAGAAGGACCACTTCATTTTGAGGCAGCAACAAAAGGAAAAGAGGGGATGAATGAATAAGTGAGGATGATGATGTTGTACAGGACTCCATTTTATGGTCTAAATTATATAGTTTTCAAGGTTCATGAATTCTCCATATCTTTCCTTAGACTAGTCAATAGTCAGTGAGTAACCCACAATCTATTATTTCCTTTTTCCACAAAATTTCCATGAAAAAATCTTTTTTTCAAAGGCTACCTTACAGTCAATGAATCCCTTACTATAATTCAAGCTTGGCCATGTTTCTTTCTAACCCCTATTAGTTTTTTTTCATTCCTATTCAATTTCTACCAATAGTTACTAAAATCTTTGTATCAGCTAAGCCAAATATATAAAAATAAGAGCTATTCCCCAATGGTAAAAAGATATGAACAGGTAGTTTTCAGAAGAAGAAATCAAAGCTATCAATAGTCACATGGAAAGATGCTCTAAATCACTATTGCTTAGAAAAATGCAAATTTAAAAACTCACCCCTATCAGTGATTAACATGACAGAAAAGGAAAATGATAAACCCTGGAGGGCATGTGGAAAAACTGGGACATTAATGCACTGTTGGTGGAGTTGTGAACTGATTCAAGCATTCTAGATAACAATTTAGAACTATGTCCAACCTTTGATTCAGCAATACCACTACAGCTCTGTATCCCAAAGAGATCAAAGAAAAGGGAAAATGACCTGTGTGTACAAAAATATTGGTAACAAATCTTTTTGTGATGGTAAAGAATTGGAAATTGAGGGGATGCCTATCAATTGGGGAATGGCTGAACAAGTTGTGATAAATGATTGTGATGAAATACAATTGTGCTATAAGAAATGACAAATTGAATAGTTTCAGAAAAACTTTGGAAGACATTAATTAATGCAAAGTGAAGTGAGCAGAGCCAGGAGAATATTTTCATGGTAACTGATGGGGTGCAGGTAGCCTGTACCCCATCAGTAAGAGCATAATTGTAACAATGATCAACTATCAAAGACTTGGCTACTTGGACCAAAACAATGATCCAGAACAATTCCAAAAAACTCATGGTGAAAAATGCTATCCACCTCTGGAGAGTGATAGCTGATGAATTCTGAGTGCAGATTATAGGACACTTTTTTTTCTTTTTTGCTTTTTGGAGGACAATTGGGGTTAAGTGACTTGCTCAAGGTCACATGGGTAGTTGTGTGTGTGTGTGTGTGTGTGTGTGTGTGTGTGTGTTTTAAATGTCTGAGGCCAGATTTGAACTCAGGTCCTCCTGACTCCAGGGCTGGTGCTCTATTCACTGCGCCACCTAGCAGCCCCAATATAGGATACTTTTTTCACTTTATTTCTCTTGCTTTTTTTTTCTTCAACATGGCTAATATGGAAATATGTTTTGCCTGACTTCACATGTATAACTGTTATATTGCTTGTCTTCTCAATGAGTGCAGGAAGGAGAGAATTTGGGGCTAATTTTTTTTAAATGAATGTTAAAAATAAATTAACAAAAAATGAAAAAAGTCTATGTAGTACAGTACATTGTTAAGTATCAGTAGAACAACAAATCTCAGATAAAACAGAGTACCTACCCTCATAGAGCTTAAAACCTAGACAGTGACAGAGGGGCATCTCTCATATACATACAAATAACCATGTTATAGAATGGTATATGAGAAAGGTATCATTAAAATGCCTTCATAGATCTAAAATCAGTGGGTAAACATCATCACTTCTGGTTTTATCTCTAAATTCTGTCCTTTTCTTAATTAACAGTGATACTGCAATATTAGGGAAAATCCCTGAGTTTTCTTTTTTCTTACCTATTTCCTTTTTTCCCTCCAGCTAAAGTGAAGAAAACATTTTCTTACTTTTCTCTTGGTTTACTTGGAATATTTTTTTGTTCTTACATATCATGACTTCTTGGCATGTTCCCTCCTTCCCTGGAATGTTCTCTTCTTCCCTGGCATGTTCTAATATGTCTAGGACTAAAACTGGGCCTCATGCCCTGACTTTCCCTTTTCTCTTGCATTCCCTCAGTTCTCCTTATATTGTCATTCTTTCATTCATTCCTTTATTTTTAGTATTTGTGTAATTTCAACATTTTAATTTTATGATCTGATTATTTTCCTAAATTGATTTTAATTGTTTTTAGTCTATTATATTCCTTGTCTTTTAAAAGACTAGCATCTTGAAATGATCTCCTACTTGCTCTGAACCCTGCTATTTAAAAAAAAAATTCAATACTTTGATGATAAACTCAAAGTTCTTCACCCAACTCCATTCACCCCTCCCCCCCACCCCAACTCCATTTCCTATGGATTACCCATCGTTCCTGGACTTGGTTGTCATGGGTCTACCTCCAAGCACCAAATCTGGTGGTTTTGCTCTCCAACTACAACCTTCTTAATCATTTGCTGCTTCCCCACACCCACAACCCCATATCCACTGAACCAGTGGAGGTCCAGAGGCAGAAAATGGTCAATAAAGATAGAATAACCAGGGTTTCAAATCCTAAAGGGGGAGAGAAGAGAAAAATTCCATAACTCTGATAGAGGTGTTAGCCATGGAGATATATAAAGGTATATCTTTTCTGACACTGGAGGAAAAGATGAAAAGGTGGGTGTATAGACAGAGATAAATTGAGGACAAGAGACTGGAAAGATGAGGTAAAGACCTTCATATAGAGATCTTCAGTTGATTTAATCGTCTGGCTTTAACAGTTAATGAGTTCCTTTTTGTTAACAGCTGACTCATCCACCCTGTCCCCACCCTTCCTCCAGGCTGGACTCCGTGGTCCCACTGTCTTGTTGTCCTTGCTAACATGACTACCTCCCCCACTTAACTTTCCATTATGCTAAGCCCCAACCTTGGATGGGCCCCACTATTCAGTTTTTCCACTCCTATGCTGAAGACAATGTGGCATTGTGGATAGAGAGCTGTGTTGCCATCAGGAAAACCTGTGTTCAAATCTCTCTTGTCATATCCAGAGCAAGTCACAACTGCCATGTGTCTTATGTAACTTAAGACTTTTTCTGGACCAACTCTTAACTGAACTCCTTTAATACTGATGAAATCAAAGTTAAAGAAAAGTTATAGAACTGTATAAGCCTGGCCAACTGCAAAGATATATCATGACTTAGCTTCAACTGTCTTTGCTACTGCTCATTGGTCCTTTTTTATTCATTTCTTGTTGATTTCTATAACTATTCTCAATGTTCTTTAATTTTGTCAAAGTCCAATTCTTTGCCTACATCCTCTCTCAGCATATGACCTGATTTCCTCCCTCACTGAAAAATTGAATCCTATTAAAATAATTTTTTATTACTTTAAAAATAAAAAAAATTATATTAAAATATTTTAAAAGTTGTTTCTGCTTTTCATTTCAGTCATGTCCAATTCATCATGACCCCATTTGAGCTTTTCTTGGCAAAGATACTGGAATGTTTTGCCATTTCCTTTTCCAGCTCATTTTACAGATAAGGAAACTGAGGCCAAATTTACTTTAAATTAATTTACTTGCCCAGGGTCAGTCATGCAGGTAAGTGTCTGAGGCCAGATTTGAACTCATGGGGGATGAATCTTCCTGATTCCAAGACCAGTGTTCTATCTACTACACCACCTAGCTCCCTTTCCCCACCAAGTACATGACAGAGCAGGGTTCATTAGATAGTGGTTTGTCTGGGAGTTTTAGTGGAGTGAAAATTCAATATGAATCAGCTATGTAATATGGTAGTCAAAGCACTAATGTGATCTTAGGCCACATTATTCTTCTCTGGTCAGACAGCATCTGGGATACTGTGCTCAGTCTGAGTGCCACATTTTAGGAATGACATTAGTAAACTGGAGAGTATCCAGATGGGGGAGACCACATTGGTTTGAAGGGCTTGAAATCAGGAGCAGTTTAAGAAACTAGAGTTATTCAGACTGGAGAAGAGAAGACATAGGCACGATCTGATAGCTGTCTTCAAGTATTTGAAGGGCTGTGAAAGAATTTGGAAAAAGGATTAGATTTGTTTTTGCTTGGTCCCCCAGGGCTGAACCAGGAGTTATGGGTAGAATCTAGAGTGCCAAATTTAAATCTAATTTAAAGAAAGAAAAAAGGAAAAAGTCTCCCAAACTAACCTATAGCGAAATAACTTATTTCTGGTAATAGGATGTTTCCTCTTTCTAGAGGTCTTCAAGAAAAGGCTGGTTGATCCCTGTTGGGTTGTGTTGTAGAGGGCATTATTTTTCAGGGATGGGTTGTATTAGGTGGTCTCTGAGGTTCTTTCTAACTCTGCAGTTCTATAATATTCTGATTATCTAGAAGGATCTTTCTTTAATTAAAGTTTTGGATGCTTCATATACTCATCCTCCTCCCCCCCTCAGATTTAATCCCTACAGTCCTACAAGGGCAGAAAATTCAATCCCATAAAACTCCATATAATATATTTCTTATCTTAAAAATTATATTGTTTTCTGAATTGATGCTCCCTATTTTCAATATCAGACATCTTTCCCTCAGTTAAATCTCCTTCACAGAGATCATTTCAAACTATTTCTTTTCTTGGCTGGCTTGCTTTTCTTTTTCTTTCTTTTTTCTTTACATAATTATAGGGTTTCCTTCAGTATCAGTTCTTCTGTTTTCTGAGGCCCTAGGGAATTGTACACTAATCTCTCTGCCTCTCCATTTGAACTTTTCTTCAACTTTATACTATGTCTTTGTCCTTTTGGGAAACTCAGAATACTTTTGCCTTTTGAAGGAAGGAGGCAGGGACAGATTAGATTATTAGTCTCATTCTACAGATGGGGAAAGTGAGACAGAGAGAGGTTAAGTATTTTGCCCATGATCATAGTCAGAGGCTAACTTCTAAATATTCTTTCAATCAGATGATACTACTTCCCCTGAATTGTCCAGTCTACATTTCAGAGTTTCTTTTTCATAAGAATTGGGTTGCTTAATGTTTGATATCATCATGACCCAATTCAAAACTGGGTAATTTTTTCTAGTAAATTTCTTCTTTTTGGTTTCTCTAGTTTGTGATTCCTTGGCAACTTCTCCTAAATTGCCATATGGTAATTATTGCATTTTATTCCAGAAAAGCTACTTCTTGTAGACAATGTAGAGACAGTGTCCTGTGGCAGAAAGAACCCAAGACTGGAAATCAAAAGATGTGACTTCAAACAGGCTCTGTTAGTTATCATTGTTCAATTGCTTTTCAGTCACATCCAACTCTTGGAGGCCCCATTTGTGGTTTTCTTGGCAAAGATGCTGGAGGGGTTTGCCATTTCCTTATCCAGTTCATTTCACAGATGAGGAAACTGAGGCAAACATAATTAAGTGATTTGCCCAGGATCACACAACTAGTAAGTGACTGAGGCTAGATTTGAACTCAGCAAAATGAGTCTTCCCAACTCCAGGCCCCCCACCCCCACCCCCACTGTGGCACCACCTAACTACCCTATATGAGCCCTATATGAGTTATTACCTATATTATCTTGGGCAAGTTATTTTCTATTTTTTTCTGCCTGTTTCTTTGTCTATAAAATGGAGCTATGACTTGTACTACTGACTCCACAGGAATTTTGTAAGAGCATCTGAGACAATACATTTACAGTGTCTTATAAACCTTAAAATGATATATGAATGCAAGGTATCGTTATGTAATTTCTGCTGTGGAGTCTCAACGTGTACAGCAGTCCTTAAGGGGCTCAGGCCTTTGGAAAATGTCTGGACACTTTGTGCTCTTCTGTCTCCCACCTGTTACTTTAAGTTTGGGGTCTTGGGCCAAACGGTGTCCTCATTTTGCACACAAAGACAAATCAGGCTATAGGGAAATGGTTCAAGGTTGTGCAATTCCAATTTGGAATCTGATTAAAACACTCAACTTAAACTGTCTCCAATTCATAGCAGGCAGGCAGTACGAGGCAGCAGAGATGTTATTGGTAAAGATGGAGAGAAGCAAATGCATATGCAGAACTGAAGCCCTGTGGTGCAAACCTCTTTTCTGAGAATCTCTGTCCTCACCTGTTTACAGAATTAAGTAGTAAAATAGTCCTCCTGGAACTTGGATGAATAGGTAGAAAAACTGGCTACATTTCAGCAGCAAACTCTCTTAGGTCATTAACCCAGGGAGGTGGTTTCTTCCAGTCAGAGGACAAAAATAGAACAGAGTTTGGGGGAGAAAGGACAGCCAGGAAGAAACGATGCAGTATAAATGCTTTATCTAGGAAATGTTAGCTCTCCCGGACCAGTCTTGAAACAAGTTTGGAAAAAAGTCTTTAAACAGGCTACTTTGCAGTTCACAAAATCTTCCCCACTTTGTAGCAAGATAATGTGCTTTATATAAGCTTTATCAGTTTCAGGATTGTCTAACTCATGCTCCCCCAGTATCCCAGAAAGGGAGAGGGCTGGGAACTGGGCCATTACTCTGATGCTTTAGTCTTTTTCTTTTCTTTTAAAGGGGGCAAACAATCCCTGCTTGGTCCAAAGCTTGACTACTGGGCAGGAGACCCAGTCAATAGCAAAAAAGCCCCTCTTAACTTCTTGGACAGATTAACAATTAAAAATTTTACTTCCCTTATTTTTCTTCCCTTTTTTCCCTCTAGAGTCTAGCTGAAAAATGTTGTTATTCTGAATTGACTAAGGATTAATGTAATGTCATAACTTGGTGGCAGTGGTGGTCTCATTCTTTGCTTTTAAGAGCAGGAAAAAAAAACAGCTAATGCCCCCCCCTTTTTTTTTAACTTACCATTACAATCCATGTTAAATATAATTCTTAAGGCATTTTCAAAAGTCAACCAATGTTAAATAATACTAACAGTATTTACTTTTAGAACCTCCTGATCTTCATAGGAATAACAATAACTTCATATAACATATGCATATCACCGCTTTTCAGAAAAATTAGTCTTAAAACCAACAAAAACATAAAACAAAGCAAAATGAAAGCAAAATTCCATCACTGAGGATAATCTGAAGGCCGTGAAATTCAATTTAATTTTTAAAATGAATCCAAATGCCCTTTCAAAAGAAATTCAATTTTTGCTTTCTTTCCCTCCCAATTATTATTTTTCTTTCCATAACAACCTAATAATGCTTAAAAAATAAATTTGTCAGTGGATATTCATGTTTTTAGAAAGAATGTATTTCTGGTAAATACTGGACATCTATCAAATAATACTTACAAAGAGAAGTCTCAGATTGGAAGTAGACTTTGGATTCATGAACAAGTCTTACCATTTGCCATTGTCACTGAAGGAGGAGATGGGATGGCTTTGTAGAGAGCCATTTTTTTTTCCTTAACACTCCATCAGAGGAGATTTCACTATTAGTTATGTTTGTCCAAAAATAAGTATCACAACATATGGAATGAGTTTTTCACTTACTTAATATTTTCTAATTCAAAGAAAATCTAGACCCTTTAATAGGGATACAGCCCACACAATGAATTGTTAAAATAATTTGGTCTTATGTAATAAACAGCTCTCTTTCATAGTTCCTGAGCATAATTCATATTCTTCATCATTTTCTCATGCTCATCCCTACCACATTAAAATTCAAACTGAGGAAACTATAAGCTCTTTGCCTCCTGAGTCAGTCTAAGCCTTTAGCTTCGATCCCTTGTTACAACCCACTTCCCATTACATGTCCCATCTCTTTCTTTTTTTATGTAGCATTTTTTATTGTACTTGATAAGCATTACCAAACATGAGAATTTCCATTTAAACTGAAGAATGGAAGATGAGAATTGTATGTGAAACTATGACATAATTACGTATACCTTACGTTTCTTAAAAAATAATATGATACATTTAACACAGTTTTAAAGCTGTCCTGCTTGTCTGCATTTCCTTCTATGTTGCTTTCTGTTCCATTGGCCATATTTCCTTACAGAACTGTAGTCAAGATGGGTGAGAATATTTGCTCCAGGTGAGATTAATTTAAAGAGTCCAATAATATAGGCTGCTCTAGAAAATGCAATTTCTCTACAACCATCCCTTCTCTAGTGTCTAGGGATGCCTGAGTCATATATATTCCCTTTTTGTCAGCTGTGATGGGTTTAACACCCTTGATGCTTCCTATGGAAACTGAGAAAAGGAGCCTGAGGAAGGGAGTTACAGCCTCTAATCTTGAAATCTCCAAATACACCAGGTCTCTGGGCAGAAGGAGTGAGAAAAACATGCAGTTAACCAGCCTCCAAATGACCACAGTTATTTCTCCTCTTTTTCCTCCCAACCATGGGAATCTAGAAAGTGGATAAAGGTGGGAGAGGGCATCTGTTTGATTTCAGGAATACCATTACCATAAATTCCCAGTCATTCTTAAGGGTCCTGGTCATTTCCCCTTATGGCTATTCTCCCTAATCTTCGTAAAGAGTGGGAAGAAGATATGAATACTTCGGTCACAAGTGATGCTGAGGGACCCCAAATGGAGTCCTATGATTTCTCTTCTACCACCCCTTTTGTAGGCTCCCATTCATCCTAAGTTAGGGGCAGGAGCTCCCACTGAGGGTCTCGGACTTTTGTCATGCCCTCCATGGAGATAGACCTCCTCAACCACTATCAGCAGGAAGAAAAGGAGAGAGGTGTTTGGATTGGGTCTGTGTGGGGACAGAGATGATGGTGATGGAAGGGAGGGGCAGGCAGATAAGTAGTTGTTGTGAATTGGACCACCCTGACTCCAAGATATGTTCTAAATAACACTTATAGCTAAAAATAGTTATTAAAATAGGCAACTATCACCAATATCTCTCCTCTGTTCCATAGCCAAAATACTAGAAAAAGGCAATCTACAATCTGCCTACACTTCCTCTCCTCCCACTCACTTCCTAATCCCTTGTAATCTGATTTCCAACCACAGTTGAAATGAAACTGCTCTCCTCAAGGTTATGAAGGGGTCTCTTAATTGCTAAATTCCATAGCTTTTTCCTCAGTTCTCATTCCTCTTCTCTAGAGCATTGACATTGTCAACCACTCCAACCCTTCCTTTGTTTCTCCCTCAGCTTTTTTGACTCTTCTCTCTCCTGGTTCTTTTTTTGTCTGTTTATGTAACCTCCCACCTCCTTTGCTGGATAATTGCCCATACTTTGCCCCTTTACAGATAGTTTGAATCCTCTTCTTTTTTCTCTTTCCAACATCTATCAATGATGTTATTATAGCTCCCATGGTTTCAGCTATTATCTCTTGTTGCATTTACATCTATGCCCCTAATGATGCTTCTGAGCTTGCTGGACAATTCCACCTGGATATTCTTATTAATATTTTAGAGCATAGTCAAAACTGAATGAATCACTGTTTTTCTCCCTAAACCCTCCTCTCCTCCAAACTTCTTTACTTCTATTGATAACACCATTATTCTTCCAGGTTCCTAGCTCCAATAACATCCCTGACTCTTCCATCACTTTTACCCCCAATTACCCAATTAAGTCTTATTGAATCTATCTCTACAACATCTTTTCCTTCTGTCCTCTTCACTCCCATATCTACTACCCTAGTTCCAGATTCCATTACCTCTTGTCCAAATTATTACAAATGTCTCTTTCTTCTAGTCTGCCCTTTGCATTCTATTCTGCACCTAGCTTCCAAAAATAAAGCACAAAGCTTACTATGCTTATCTCCTGCTTAACTAGCTTCCTTTGGGGAAAAAATATAAATGGGTCTATTGGTTATAGCCCTTCCAAGTCTAGATCCAACCTACCTGCCCAGGTTTGTTTCACATTAATCTCCTTCACACATTTCTTATTCTATTCCAGTTGGGTTACCTGCTGTTTCCCAGACCTGAGTACTTCATCTCACCTTTCCCCCCTCCCCCTATGCCTTTGCATAAGCTGGTCTCCATTCCCGACATGCATCCCTCTCATCTCTGCCTTTTAGCATCCCTAGCTTCCTTTAATATTCAGCACATGTATTCCTTCTTAATGACAAGCCTTTTCTGATACCTCTAGTCATTAATATTTTCTTTCTCCTCAAATTATCCTGCACAGTCTTATCTGTTTACAGTTGCCCAGTAAAATATAAGTTCTTTGAGGGCAAGACTATTTTTCATTTTGTTTTCATATCATGAGTGCCTTTCAAATGCTTCTTGGATTGTAATGGAAGCTATTAGATGATCTGAAGGAGTCTGGTCTTGTGCAGACAGTTTTTTTTCTTTTTCCCCTACCCCTAGCAGAGGGCACCTTTCCTGTCTCTTACCTGAGATGCAAAAAATCTCTAGTTATGGCTTTGGCTCTTCATTTTGACTTACAAAGTACATGATTTACTCTCATCTCTTTTTTCATTCACATTTCCCTACCCCTTATGAGTTTCACAGTTTCTCAGCACTGGAAGGGACCAGAGGGAATCTGGTCCAACTTTTATTTGAATGGTGATGTCTCCCCATACTCCTGACAAGCAGTCAATCAGCTTTTGCCTGAAGACCTCCAATGAGAAGGAATCCACTCTTTTTGGAGGCAGCTCATTCCATGCCTATATTCCTCTAAATATTAAGAAATTTCTTCTTCAAATGGCTTGAAAATTGTCCCATCTGCAGCTTCTACTCATTGATCCTAGTTCTATCCTCTGGAGTCAAGGAGAAAAATCCTAGCCCCCTTTCTATCTAAAACACCTTCAAATGCTTGAAGGCTACAACCTTATTTTCCTTGCCTCCTCTCCTTGAGGCCCTTTGTCCATCAAGTCACCCTTTTAGATGACCTTGTCACCCCCTTTTTAAAAAATCAATCTATTTTCTCTGGCCTTCATCTATTGCTTTTCATAAGCCTGATACTTTAGTTCTTTCCATCCAAAAAGCCCTTGCCCTTTGTCCTTCAAATCCTTTCTGTGAAGCCTTCCATTCCAATCATTTTTTCCCTAAAATTTTATCCCAGGGTGGCATGATACCCCTTATGAATGCATCAGCTTTTCTCACCATGGTGTGTGCCCAACATACTAGTCCTTGTAGATTTCTGTACATCAGAGATGTCAAACTCAATACTCCTGAGTTTAGCCCACTCAGCAAGATTAAAATATAATTGGGAAATATTTAACAGAATAAATAAAAACCCAATGGAACATAGATAATGTTAATATGTGGCCCAAGCACTTAATACAGACCCTAGCAATACTAAGCATGATATAAATATTAGTTGTTAAATATCTGACCTACAGGCATCCTTAAATATGGTTTACTGGCTCCCATTTTTATTTGGTTTTGACACCATCACTGTAAAAGACAATTAAGGAAAGGGATCATTCTTCCCTTTGCACCAAGTCCTGATAAGCAAATAAATGGGGGAAAATAACTTAATAATATTAAATAAATGTGAAATAGCAATCTCTGAATTTTAGATTTTATGTAAAAATAGAGTTTACTGATGCCTCTTTCCCCAAAGGCTTTACTGAACTGGCTGAAAGGCAGCTTTCTGAATTGGGGGGTGGGGGGGAGGCGGGAATCACCTTCCTTCTACTTTGAACACTAGATTCATCATGTTTCTGTGTCACTGAAACAAGTGATGGCCAGTACCTCCCCTCCTATTTCTGCTTTTAACGAGTTTTTCCATCAGCAGGGAAATGAGAACTATGTAAAGAGCTCTGGCTGCACTGGAATGGAACCAGAGCCCTCTCCCTGAGTAAGATACATATGCAGTTGGCTTTTACTTTTGCAACATGAGGGTGACTAAGAGAACCAAAAGAGAGGATGCAACAACCAGTTCCCTAGAATCTGTTCCTCTTGCCATCCTATTCTAGTCTATGGAAGGAAACCATTATGTAGAATGGCCTCGAGTAACCTTAAATGAACGATTCCTTTGATACCCCAAATACCTAAAAACTACTTGATTTTTCTGCCTTGAGGTTTTATTTTTTTCTTCATTATACAGACTTGAAACCAGAACAGGAAAAAAGATGGTAAACTATGGCTGTGCCTGTAACTGTCCCTCACACCTTATGAATCCCATAAGCATGAGAGAGAACTAATGTGTTGTATTTGTGTCTGTGTATATATGAAATATGGAAACTTAGTGAGTTTCTCAGTACTAGAGGTACTATAGGTTGTGGAATGTAAGTTCCTTAAAAGCCAGCATCACTTCTAGCTATATGTTACATACGGACCTCAGCATATGAGGTAAATATTGAATTTATTGAAGGTTATGTTTAAAAAAATTACATAAATAAGCCCCCCCTCCCCATTCAGGTGAGAGTAACTCGTTACTAAAACCCAAGGAAAAACTTGGAAATTCATTTTAGATGGTTCCTTAATTGTTTCTATGTCAGTACAATGCTTCATTTTAACTTCTTAACAGGGTCTTATATGGTCATAGATTTGAAACTAAAAGGGACCTAAGAGTATGACACCTTCATTATAAAGATGCAGATGAGGAACTTTCAGTATGAAGTTCAACTCAGGGTGCACATTCAGAGAAAACGCTATAGGGAGAAGGAAAGGAGAGCCAACAAAGATGAGTCAGTAGGAAAAATAGGAGATAGGAACCTAGATTAACCAGAGAGACTCTTGGATTTTCTCTTAGGTTTTTGGGTGCCCTTCCCATTCAAATTAGAAAAAGAAAGGCCACAGAGGAAGAATGAGACTTGAGAAGCTAAGCAATCAAGTTGAGATGGTTTTGGAAGGTGTTTCATGTGATGATTTGGAGTAGGTCCACAGTGGCTGTCATTCCCACCCCCTCCCATTCTTCTGACTCCCCCAAGTGTCATGTTTTCCACCTCTTCTCATTTGCCCAAATAGTGGCAGTATGTGTAAGGCATTGGCAGTATGTGTAAGCATATGCCTTCTGTTTTATAATGTGGAGGTATCTGAGTTTTAGTGTGAGGCATTTGGTAAGGATAAAGGTAAGGTGGAAGTAAGGTGGAGCTGGGAAGTTTAGAGCTGAGAGATCTTTGATATTGTCTAGGTGTTCTCACTTTATAAATCAGGAAACCAGAGAAGTGAGGCATGTTGTTTTTAAGAAAATGGGCGTTTTCCTTTAAACGAAAGGTTTCCCATATGTTAAACACTATGCATGAAGGTGTAAAGAAAATAGTTGCACAAGCTATATAATTTTAAAATATATAGGTGATAAATCTGATTTGACAGTCATCATGCTTTCTGTGTTAAATCAGTCATCTTTCTGGGATATATGTTTATATGTGAGTGCTTTTGGGTGGGTGGGGGGAGAACAAAACAAAAGCAAAAACAAAGGCAAATACCATGGAAATAGAAACTCAGTATAGTCAGACTATGATTAGAAATTTTTCAAGTGATGGGCATCTCTATATCATGGAAACAGAAATTCAATATAGTCAGACTATGATTAGAAATTTCAAGTGATAGGCATCACTACATATGGATAATTGCATTAACACAGATCTGTAAGTCAATTGTTCTTGATTCATAAGCCAGTTGTTTTTTAATATTCATTCACGGTTGTCTTCTACAGTGTAGTTCCCCTTTTTTCTTCACTCGGTTGAGGCAAGCTAACGGCTGTTACTTGGGTTAAATGAAACATCTCACACTGATGTACCCTCTGGATAAAGTTGCAAATTTTATTACGCAAAAGTTGAGAAATAGCAAAGCTAAAGAGTGCTGAACTGGACACTTTGCTACTGTAGTATCTATATTTGGGGCTCAGGGTGCTATATTTATAGATATCTATAAATATAAATAGAGAGGAAAAGATACAAAGAAAACTACATTTAAAACAATATTATCAAATAGTTTCCAGTGTCTGAGCTTAACTGCGAGAGCAAGAACAGCAACAGTGAATTGTTTCTGTTGGGAAAATGCCCTTCTTTACCTATTCTCGCCTCTCCCCTTCCTTCCCTAAGGGCCTCCCCAGAGAAGAGCAAGAAGCTGGAAGCAGCTATTTCCCAATGTGTCCCAAAGGGGGAGGACAAGCTTGGCGTCTTTTCCTTTGTCCCGCTCATCTTGCCTTACCCTCCCCCGCTGTCCTGTTCCCCTGCATCCCTCCTCACCCCCACCCCCGCCGCCGGCATTCCCTCAAGTGGAGGAGTAGGGGGTGGGAGCTTCTAGCTTGTAAAACAGGTTTGGGTTTAGACAGGGATCTGGCACCCCCTACCCCTTCTTCTCATGAGAGGTGTTTGCTATGCCACTGCAGCCCCAGCGGTCAGCCTGGCAGTGCCTTCCCTCCTCTGTAGGGTTCTCTGCCCGCTGCTGATGGGGGGCTCTGGAATGGGGGGGGGGAGCAACGGATGGAAGGGATGGATGCTGCTTCTTGTTCTCCTTTCTCGTAAGAGAGGGACTGGCCGTGGGCTCATGGAAAGTCGGGATTCATCTGGGTGGAGGGGAGCTGGTGTTTTCGGAGAGGGGGCAGATAAAGCCCTGGCGAGGCCGGGCATGTATTTGTTCCACTCTGATAGAGAGCACCCCGAGACTCGACCAGACCGCTGCCGGAGACAAGGTCCCTGGCCCTGCCCGGAGGTTTATTTATAGCCCAGATAAGGAGCCCCAGATGACACAAACTGCAGGGGAGGTGGTGACTCGGACAGCCGTGTGGGTTGGTTTCATTTTGCTTCATCTCTGGACCTGGGAGCTGGGTCCCGTTGGCCCTTCCGGGGGCAGAGATGAGGCAGGGTAAGAGACAAGACAGATTTGTTCGAATCTGGGAGAAGACACGTCTCCCCACAACCTCCCAAACCGAGGAGGGCAGGCGCTGCAGTTTCCGGGGAGTGCCTATGGCTGGGGGGCGCAAAGAGAAGGGGGAGGGAGGTTGCACCGAAAGTGCCAGGGGGTAAAAGAAAGGAGTGTTTGCCCAAACGCATTCCACAGGCGGCCTTTTGTTATCTAGGGGTGTTTCATCGAGGTTTACTCTTGGGAATTTTAGGTCATCTCTTCCCTGCTTGTGGTCTGCCCGGGTGGGTGGAAGAAGCTTGGCAATGTGTCAGGAGCTGCTGCTGCAGCTGCTGCTGCGGCTGCTGCGACTGCTCCTGCAGCCTGGAGGTGGAGTGACAGCGAACTGCCTTATTGACCCCACCTGGTCCCAAAGGGAGCCATGCTCCCTGAGCTGGATAGATTCTGGACGGTTGTCAAGGAAAGAACACTGGCTTTGAAATCAGTACACCTGGGGTGCTGGGGAAAGAATGCTGACGGTGGAGTCAGGAACACTCAAGTTTCTAGTTCCTCCTCTGACAATTACTGACACTAGCTCGGTGACCACCAGCAAGTGATTTAATCTCTATGAGCCTTGGTTTCCTTAACTATAAAATGGGTATAAATCATACCCATACTACCTATGAAGTAAGATAATGTGGATGAAACACTTGACCACCAGCAAGTCACTTAATCTTTGTTACCCTCAGTATCTTTAACTATAAAATGGGTATAATTAATATCTATAATATCTACCTATAAAATAAGATAATATGTATGAAAAAAGCACTTTATAAACTAAAAAGCATGTAAATGTAAGCTTGTTAAAGAAAAAAATCCAAGTAATGTTAGACAAATCATCTAATTTCTCTGATCTCAGTTTCCATCCTAATTCTAAATCACTGAATCCTATGAGCCTTGGTGGCAAAGTGCCACTGCAATTCAGGAAAAAAAAAAGTCTTAGAGTGCAAAGAGTGTTGAGTCAGGAGGACCTAGATTCTGTCACTCGCCCTGGAAATCTCTGACCTTCATTTATCTCTTTTGTAAAATTAGAGCATTAGACCCAATTATTTTTGAGGTTCTTTCCAGTTCTCATTCTATGATCCTATATGTCAGTACTTAACACCACCTACCTGTAAGCCTTGCCTCTTAGGAAATTCATTTGAAGACTTAAAAACACCATAAAAATTTGAGTACAGAAGAACATTGTGGGATGTCTCCCTCCCTTTGTAATGGGGTTGGAGAGAGTGAGAGAAGAGCTTGAGTGAAAGTGAAGATTTTTCCCAGTTTGTCCAACTAGTCGGGGTAACTGGGGGAAGGGAGAGGAAGTTTTCTGTAGGCTTTGATAGATTTTTCTATGAGGCTATTCCATTTTGTTTGGGAATCAATTTGGCATTTCAAGATCCTCTTTAATTTTGTAGCTCTGCACGAGGCAGTGATGGAATAAGTATCAAGAAGGGTACACTCGAGTATGAGGCTCAGTTAATAGGATTCAATTTCACAGTATGGATGTCTTGGGAAGCTTTTTGTTCTGGGATCTAGTAGGGTAAGTCATTTTTTCTGTCTGATTTGGTGACCAGATCCTCCTTCTCCTCCTCCCCTTCTTGATGAGATGGCCCCAGGATTTAATCTCCTCAGTATTTAAGAGAAAAGGCTCTGATGCAAAACTAATAATACTGCTATTACTTCTTCCTCCTACAGAAATTACTGAAATAAAGCAAGGTCTTTTGTGAAGACTCCCCAAGAATCCAATGACAGCAAAAAGGCTGGTTTATTTCTGGTTCCATTACCTCCAAGGGGAGGGAATAATTTTCTCCTTTGGCTTCTAGTGGTAGAGATTATTTTTTTTTCTAGAGGAGAAATATGAGGGGAAATGGGGTTTTTGAATCCCATTCTAGTGCTTAAAATTGGGAAGTGGTGACCCACACAAGCCACATTGAGGTAAATAAATAAAAGATTAAATTCTTAGAAGGAAGGTCCAATAGTAGAATTTTCATACTGGGCTAGGGGAAGATCCTGGATTTATGATAACCAGTCTGTATTAGAAAGTGCCTGGACCTGATAGCCCATTAATTAGCATGACCCTGGGCAAGTTAATTGGGATCACAGCTTTGTATTAGAAGGGATGTTAGAGATAATTTAGACCCATCCTCTTATTTTACAGATGGGGAGATTAAAGTAGCAGAGTTGGGATCTGAATCCAGGTACCAACTCCAACTGTAGTCATCTTCCCTGTATACCAACCTGCATTTTAAGTTAGTTTCTTCACTGGTAAAAGACTGGTAAAAGGAACAATAATTCCTTAAAGTGTTTAACATTGATTGAATACTTTTCCAAGGATTTTGACTTCTATTACTATATCTACTATATATCACAGGCAATTGTTCAAGATAATAGATGTGAAATTCCTTTGAAAAATTTAAAGTTTTATTCAAATGTGAGGTCTTATCTCATTCCTCTGCCCAGGCGTGGAAAATTCCTGTCTTCTCTTCCAACTTCTCTTCTCCCCTCTCCACCCCAAAAACCTACCCCCCCCCCCCCCATCTACTGGTACCAAAAAAAAAAAAATGAAGAAATCTCTTAGGTGTAATATTCGTAGCCCTGCAATGGTATTTATTTGAGTTTCTTCTGCTCTTCCCAATAGAGATACTTTCAGTCATTCTGAAGCAATCATCACCCTTATGCTTCTCACCCTCACCATATTCCCAAGGAGTGTCTTCCTGATTTGCTGCTATTGAAACGATGTATAGGTTTTAAGAAAATCTTTCCCTTCTTACCACTTTTAAAATCCTTTCCCCCAACATTTCTGAGATCTTAAAAAAAAGATGGGGAGAGGCTGGAGAAATGGGTAGAATGAGGGAATTATATTGATATTGCTGTTAGAAGAATAAGAAAATTATTGCCATTTCCAAAATAATTTTGGCGGGGGCAAAGGGGAGTAATGAAAGAGAGGCTCTCCCTGTTTGCCTAAGTGTTCTAAAAATCAGGAAAGACAAAAAAGGGAAAAAAACCCAACAACAATTAAAAAAAAAAACTTCACATAACAATACAATCCATTTAAACTGTGGCTCATACTTTTCATACCAATCTCATGACTTTTTTTTTAATTCCCAAGTCTGATTCTTGAACTCTGGAGCTGGCAACGTTGTGAAGGGGAAGTAGAATCTGACACTGCACCAGCAGGTTTACCAAAGGTCTCTAATGGGTATTTTCTTTTTCTTAGCCCTGCCCCTGAATTGTCAGACGGCGTCTGCCTCTCTGAAGTTTGCAGTGATTTCCTTTCCAGCCTGGCCTTATCTTGGTCCGCACGTTGCTGCCTCTTGGTGACTAATAACACAATAACATTGTCTCAGGATAGAAAAAAAAAGTCTGAGCTGTTTACTCGCTCTATGGGGGTTCAGTATAAAAAGGAGGCAGAGAGCTGTCCAAGGCAGACTGGCTTCTGCATGAGCACTGAAAGTCACTGAAAAGATCGTCGGGTTTCTAGTGCAGCTCACTGGACGATCGCGGAATTTTCAGACCTTTTGCATTGCCCTCTCTCCCGGCAGAGGCAGAAGCTTTTCTTTTTCTCTAGCTCTGGACATCCAGACTGAAGGAAGAACGTTGAGGGTTTGAATATCAGAAGTAGTTCAGGGTGAAACTGAAGTTGTTTTTGTGTGTTTTAATTTGAGTTTAGTTGGCAGAGAGGTATTTTCAAAATGGATTATTTCCGGATGATTTTCTCCCTGCTGTTTGTGGTTTTCCAAGGAGCTCCAGACACAGGTAGGCATGCTGGCTTGTAAGCTTCTGAGTATTAATGACTTAATTATCCACTTTAGTGCTTTTTTGCTTGCTTCCTTCCCCTTATCCTTTACTATTGTGGCTCATAAATCAGATTTCTGGGAATTATTGTCTATAGCTACCAAATCTTAGAGTGAAAAATAATAAATAATTAAGTTGCATATGTGCATACTATGACATTAGCATATTAGTTGAGTTTAGTTATGCAAAGGAGTTTTGTTGGGCTTTTCTCAAGAATTAAAGAACATTCAAATGCTAGACAAAAATTAAGCATAGTGCACGTGTGTAATGTATGTGCATTAAGGCACAGAAGTATAATATTGCCATTGCATAGTGTTGCTGCTGATACTAGCATGTCAGCATTCATATTAGAGAGAGTGTTTCAACTTGAAGCTATGGCATTTTGTTCAAGTCTGATTCAGTGAGCACATGAGCAGAAACATCACCTAGAATATGGTCTGTTGAATAAACCCCCCCAGGTGGTTTCAGGGTGAGAGCAGATGCTTTCTTCCAGTCTTGTCATTATTGACTTTAGGTTTCCTTCTGGCAGGTTTTTGGCACTCAGCACAACATGAGCTCTATTTACAGTTTTTTTCACTTGTCTTGGGAGAGAGAGAGGATAAATCTAGGTTACATGAAGATTTAAGATTGTGAGTGTGTACTTGTGTGCATGTTTGGTTTGCTGTCTGTGTGACCCAGACCAGAGCGAGTGGATGACAAGGAATTAAAACCTTGTCATGCATGTGTCTGATCATTGGAAATCTGCTGGGCAAGTCAGTTTCTGTAGCCAAAAGCCATCTAAAGAGCTAGGTGGAGAATGCTGCAGGAGTAAGTAGAAAGGTCTGAAAGTACTCCTCACAAGTTGTTCTTTTTATTTCAACCTCAGGAACTGGTATTGAAAATCTTTTTAAGGCACAACAGTTTGGGAACCCTGGCTCTTAGAGCAGGTTCCCAAAACTTCTCTTGAGTTTAGCCTAAGATCAGCAGCCTCCTAAGGCTTTTTAGACATTTTCTGAAATCTATGCTGTGAAGCTCATGTCTCCTTTCTCCCCAAATACTTCTCCCTTCTCCAAGTAGAGAAGAAAGCAGATTTGGGGTAAGGTGGGATATAACAATGATTACTCTATAAAAGTTCATGTTAGTAGTTCTCTAAAAGCTGTAAAAACAAAATAAATTGAATTACTTGCTGTATATAGAAAGTAGAATATGAAGGGAGACTGGTACATGGGAATACCAGGTACCCTTTCTTAAAAATCAGGGGCAATTTGAAGGTCATTGGCCAAACCCAAACCTAATTTATAACATGAAAAATTTATCCAAGCATTAAGGGGCTTCAAAAAGTAGTTCCTTAAGGTGTTTATTTCCCCATATTTCTGCCAATAGAGTGGGTAAAGGCAAAGCAAATCATTTAGATTGAGGGAAGAAAAAAATAATTCATTTCATGTATTTTTTTCCCTCAAAGTTTAAGCAGTTTGCTTCACCCACATCAGCTAGGTATGAGTCAAATGCTAAAATTACATGTATTTCTTTGGTTCTAAGGTGGAGTCAGGTGGCTCATCCAACTTTCTCCTTATCTCTCTCTTAGCCTTTGGTGCTGAGCTCAGCACAGAAGCCCAAGCTGGTGGGGACAACCACCCTCCCAGTGCACCCTGGCGGTCTCGGCGGTCTAAACGCTGCTCCTGCTCGTCCTTGTTGGATAAAGAGTGCGTGTACTTCTGCCACCTGGACATCATTTGGATCAACACTCCCGAGTGAGTCTCTAGAGGGCATTGTAACTCTAGTCATTCATTCTAGCCCTAGTTGAAGCTAGAGATTCTTTCCTGGGAAGCTCCCTGTTAGGTTTCTAGAGGTTAACACATCTGAAGAAATTGGATGCCTTTCTGGGACCTTATTCTTCCATTTAAAAACAAAAACAAAACAACAGCACGGGGCAGTCTAGCAAGAGAGTGGAAAGGATTCTCTAGGTCACTGGTTCCACCTACTTGTTAGTTGGATAGATAGTTGTTGATAGATGGCAAAATCTAAAGACAAGCAACTTTACGTTGGTGCCTCAGAAAGAAACTCTCCAAGATGTTACACCAGCTGAGGTTTGGGGAGTGAGTTCTCAGTACTGGATCTGGTGGATTCAATGTGTTTTCCTTATGGCATGATTAATAATTAGTGAGAATACTTAATGATCATTAAGAATCATAAAATAATTCTTTTTAATTATTAAATTGTAGCATTTTACTAGCAGAGAGATCCAGCACTACCATGTAGCTATGGGATCATCCATCCAGAACTGGAAAGGGCCTCAGAAACTTTTTAGTGCAATTCCCTCATTTTACAGCTGATAAAACTGAGACCCAAGATCACACTAGTAGTAAGCCTCAGAAGTGGGATTTGAACCCAGCCTCTCTGCCTCCAAAATCAGAGTTCTTTCCACTGTACTACTGAACCCAAGAGATTCAAAGATAATTTACTTATAACCTTAAAATGAGTTATGGGTCAGCTAGGTAGCATAGTGGATAGAACACTGGACTGGGAGGCAGGAAGACCTGAGTGCAAATCCCAAGTTTAGACAATTCTAGGTGTGTGACCCGGGTAAATCACTTAAACTGCAACACAATGAGTTAGAGTTACTGTGTTGAATAAGAATTGGAATCCAGGTCTCCTGACTCTCAGTTCTGAACTCTTTCCATTTAGAAAGAACTATTTTAGAAGAATATGCATCCTCCTTGCCCATTTGCTTTTCTCCAAATAATTGTGAGCAAAACCTCATATAGTATCCACAGTGTCTTAAAATCTCTAATAAGCATTACCTGTGTAAAGAGTAAGGGTAGGGTTTCATCTCAAGTGAGAATCAAAATGGATACATTGGAAGCTATTAGATATTTTGCTGACCAGGATTATCTCATAGAAACATTTGATACCAAAATCCTTGTTAAGAACTTCTTACACAGGGATGTAAGCTAGACAGAGTTATAGAATCTCCTCTTCTGGAAGGAGATGGGGCTTACTTCTGCTAGGAGTTTGCTATGTACAATCTGAAGCCTGATGTTGATGGGGTTCAATAATGCCATGTGTTGTGGTGCTTCACTGAAATCCAAGGGGGTAGTGGGCAAGATCTGTGTAGAACATTAGCAGAGTAAGAAAATATGAAACAGACACAAGAGTCACTTATGTGCTGACTTTTAATAATTTTGGACTGAAAAAAAAATACCACTTATGGAAAGAGGAATTTGAACCTCCTTAAGAGCTGAATTATATTGGGAGCATTAAGATAATTGGCATTTCCCTGAAGGTTCTACCTTTTGTATTGGTAACTTTATGCTGCCAAAACATTGGGTCTGATGAGCTCTTTGTATTACTTAAAGGGATAAATATACCCTGTTATTATATGTTCATGTTATTTTGAGGGCAATCAGTTATGCTAATATCTACTTTCTTCTCTTCTTTTAAACCTAGGCACATAGTTCCATATGGACTTGGAAGCCCTTCTCGAACAAAACGATCCATAGAAGATTCACTTCTTACCAAGACAGCAGACTCCAGAAAGAGATGCCAATGTGCCAGCCAAAAAGACAAGAAATGCTGGATCTTTTGCCAAGCAGGAAAGGAACTCTGGTGGGTAAAGATACCTTTCACTTTTAGTCAGCTTTGTAGACACCCAAACCTCCCCACAATATGATATTACAATTCTGTCCTTAGAAAAAGGTATTTATTGTGTTGAAACATAGCCCCAGAGGGGAAGAGTTCACAATTCAGTTGCTTTAACTTTTTTTTTCTCTTTCTGTCAGGGCCCAAAACACTCTGAAGAAAGCCCAGAATGAACCTAAGAAAGGAAAAGACTGTTTTGGTCATGGACCGAAGTGTGTGCACCAGCAGCTTGTGAACAGCAAGAAAATGAGAAGGTGAGAGGGTTTTCAGTGACACAGAAAAGGTGCTTTCATTAGAAGCAATAATGTCACTTAAGTAACCGTCTATTTCAAGGAGATTCACAGAGTGGGGACCCCATCAGCTGAAGAGCTCTGTGCTCCGTAGCTAATATAGGATATCTTGATATTTAATTTTAGGCTTGAATATAAATGCAGGCTGCTGCCCACCCCATGCATTTTTGTAGTTGTGGGGAACTCCTGCTGTCACATCCCAATCTTACTATGAGCTACCTGTGCGGAAACTTGTTGCTTTCCCTGAGGGGGAAACAGCAATCTCTTTTCAAAAGAGAACCTATTTTCATACATGTGTCACATGGGATCTAGGTTTTTCAAAGGGAGGCAGTTTTTCATATGGCCATCAAGGAGGAAAATAAAGTCATTAGGCAGGGTTGGTAAGATTTGGAACATACTGTTTTGTGTTTGTGGGGTGGGGAGTTAGCAAGGAGGAGGGAGTTGTTTTTGTTTTCAGCTAAAGGACTATTTTGCAGCTAAACAGTCAATCCAGACTAGGTCAGCTTGCTTACTGGCTCCTACTCCTTTCTTTAGTCATGACATAGAGTGGAGGGAAGATTTAAATCAGCCAGCACCATTAAAATCACACTGGAGAGCTGTTAACATGATGAAACCTACAAATCCTAACATTTGGGTTTCATGTGTCCAGGGAAGAAACCTGCCTTTGGATCTGTCCCATGTTCTACATTTCCCTATTAGGGTCAAAGGGAATTTTTCTCGGAAATTCAGCGTCAAGAAGTTCTGTGGTTTGATGCCTGCATCAAGATGGGCACAGACTGAACTGAAGAGTGTGGAATGTTTAGATGCGAGCCAGGCAGGTTCTGTCATAGCAACTCCCATTTATTGATCAGAGAGCAGGGTTTATATAGTGAGTCTAAAAAAATTATCTCTTAGGTTCTCATGAGAAAATGTTTAATGTCCTTGTTCATTTATGCACATCTATATGTTTTAACATCCTTGTTCACTTACATAAATCCATATGTTTTAATGTCCTTGTTCCCTTGTATGCATCTATGTCTGGGTCACTGTTCCATTATCACATCCTAAATTCCTGCAAGTCAGGAAGAGAGGGTGAGCCAATCTTAAGACATAATTTAGCCTTTATGGAGAGCTGGCTTGGAAGAAATCCTGGACCATATTCTTTCCATGTTTGGATCAGGTCCTCGATATCTCCCCCTTTCTGTACAAATAACTTAAGGGTGTGAACCTCAGTTCCCAAAGCCAGGAAAGATGGACTGAACATTTGAATCCCCAGAGGTGCAACAAGGTGCAATATCATCATCAAGCATGCAACTGGAACAAAGTGAACCAATAGAGAGTTAAGATTATTAAATGGATTAATCTGATTTATCCAATGAAATATCTGATTGGCTTAATATCTTTATTCCATTTGTCAAGATTGTAAGGGTTTTGGGGCAGCTAGGTGGCTCAGTGAGTAAAGCACCGACTCCAGAGTCAGGAGGACCTGGGTTCCGATCCAGCCTCAGAAGACTTAACACACACACAAGAAGAAAACCTAGCTGTGTAACCTTGGGCAAGTTACTTAACCCCAATTGCCCTCCAAAAGGCAAAAAAAAATATCATAAGGGTTTTTCCTGTAATTAATATCATTTGAAAAGGAGCACAGAAGGAGTGGCTAGGTAGCACACTGAATAGAGCACTGGCCCTGAAGTCAGGAGGACCTGAGTTCAAATCTGGCCTCAGACGCTCAACACAAAACCTAGTGTTGTGACCTTGGGCAAGTCACTTAACTCCAATTGCCCTCCAAAAGGCAAAAAAAAAAAAAAAGGGAGCACAGAAAGAGTGCAATAATTTGCTAGTGTAGGTGGGGAGCATTATCAGTTTTTAATTGTTTTGGAATGCCTATTGATGCAAAAGACTGTAACATATGGTTAATTACATTTTTTACTGCTTCCCCTGTGTAAAAGGAAGCCGGAGGAGTAATATATGACACATTGAGGGCAGTTTTTAATAATCTGTCTAGCTTATTCCTTAGTAACCTGGAATTGTTTACATAGAGTATGTGTATTTTAATGAAAATAGGAGTGAGATAACATAGCTCTGTATATTTTGGAAAAAAAAAGAGTTGGAAAAACTTGAACTTTTTGATTAATAGTTGCATTATTTTAATAAAGAAGTCCAGGAAGTGAAGAATGAGCTGTAATGTGGGTTAAATAGGTTGTGACCTCTATCTTATGAGAGTTTGTAATCTTAGAAAAAAGTTTAAAGGATCTGTATACTGTGTGTTTAAGCTTAGCAATATCAATATGACATCTTAGTTAAGAGTATATATTGATATCAATATGTACACTGAATATTTATTATCTGATATAATATTAAGGGGAAAAGAAAAAATCATTTTACAATAATATCATAGCAGAAAGCTGTGTCTAGTGGGCAGAAGTAAAGTGAATATTAATAACTTAATCATTATTAGAATCAATGTAGTAGCTTGCATTTCCAGGATTCTGATAGACAAAAGAAGTTCCTGACTAGAACTTTACAATTGAATAGTAGACCTATGTCCTTGTTTCACAAAGCTTGTTTATCCTCTGATTATATTCATTTTGAAAGAGATACTTCAGAAATTGAATCTTTTACCTATAATAAGTTCAGACACTACTTAACTCTTGCTTAGGCCACAGAATAACTATACATTGAAATCAAAACAGCAAAATCTATTCTATTTTACTTGAACTTAGCTATAAATTGTCTTTGAAATGAAAGTTTTAGTAGGCCTCCTAAAAAGCATACTAGGAATTGAAAAGAAATTTTAAAAGTATATCCTCTTCATTCAAAAGAGTTTTAAAATTCGTAAATGATCACTAAACTTTTTGTGAAGAAAATTAGTTGAAAAGTTTTAAAATGATAGCTTTTTTATCTTAAAGCAAAAACAAAACTTTTAGGGTTGAGATTCATTTAAACCAAATTGGTGTAAAATATAAAATATTCTTAAGTAACATAAATTTTCAAGGTATTAACAAATTATTGCAGAGTTCTTAGATATCACAAAATAGTCAAAAAAGGTATAGTAATTGAATATATTGGCAACAATTAAGAAGCTGATCACAGTACTTATAAAAGCTATTAGTATTAGAATCCATCTAAACAATGGGAATATTATAAAGTGAGCCTAGTTTATAGATTTCTGTGTATGTTCTAATTCTAGATGAATCTAATTCTAGATTGATTTTCTCTCCATGATGATTTGATATATTTTCTTGATCCTGATATGCTCATGAGTTTTGTTAACAAAATTTGCTCTTGTCTTGTTTTAACAGGTTGGAGGCCATCAGTAATAGCATCAAAACATCTTTTCACATCGCCAAGCAGAGGGCTGAGCTCCACAAAGCAAAGGAAGTAACCCATAACCGTGCCCATCAAACACAAAGCATTTGGGACCGTCTGAAGACAACATCTTAGTTACAAGACAACATCTCTGTGGTTCATCCTCATGTACTCTGGCTGGCAAAACATGGCAGCATCTTCTCTGCTTTGGCCATTCGTTGTTCCAGATTGGCAAAAGACTGGGGGACCCTTGTTCCAAACATTCCAAGAAAGGTAGAGGAGTTCCTAAAATCTGTCTTCATTTGCTTCTGTGAGCAATTGAAAGCTTTGCTCCTCCTCATCCAGGAATGTAAATGGATGGCTGACTGGGGGCCAATCTGGGAGAAAACAAAGACTAAGTAATATATTAATTAGTGATACATCTGTCAGGAGGAGGAGAGGAGACAACACATTTGGATGGAGCTTCTGAAGAGAGGGTCCGAAAGGGAGTGTGTGTCTGACTCAAATGTCTGGCAGATTTCAGGGAGAAACTCCAAAGCTCCATGAGAAGATTTTGCAAAGAATGCACAAATTGGAAACACATGCCATGGAAAGACACCCAAGTTAGAAATCAAAGATACTGTTTTTCAATTCATAAAAATGCAGAGCTGAAAGAAACTGTACTACTGTATATCAGGATGTGTTTCATGAATACGAGTCTACCTCACCTGTATTGCCCTCCTGAAGAAGTATTTCACCACCTTGTTTTGCCTTTACTCATTGCTTCCTGCTTCCCCTTCAGTTTCCCCCTCCCCAATAAAACCCATCCCCTGGCCTCAAAGAAGCCCAGTTTGAGCAATAGTAGACATCACATTTTGGTGATGATCTACTCCATTTGATACATATGAGAAAAGGTCACTGAACCAGGTAGCTGATATCCTTAGTTTCCTCTTTGTTGTAAAAGTGCTGATAAAGAGTTCATGAAAAATGTTAAAAGGGGGAAATTGAATATTCTTTAGAGCAGCAAAACCACTTACCTTATTGGAACTGGCTAATGGAAGTTGAATTAAATTTAGTGATGTACTTATTTTTTTATAGATATTTATATTCAGACAATTTATTCCTTATATTTACCATGTTAAATATATGTTGGGGCAGGCCATATTGGTCTATGCGTGGTTTATGTATTTCTGAATGAAATTGAAATTGAGAAATGCTTTTTGCCTGTCAAGGTAACTGACCTTAGAAATAAATATTTTTCCCTACTCTACTGGTTTGGTGTTAGTTACTGTTTTATAATTCCCCAAAGTAGGTAAAACTTATAAAAGTCATAAAGAGGATATAAGTTGAAGAACCTTTTGTTCCTAGGGTGACTTGATCCTGTAACTTTTCTAGGGAAGTAATAATTAGATTAATATTTTAGATTCTTTCTGCCCCTTCTATGAGTCTTAGTCTGTCTAGCAAAGGAAGACTGTGAAGAGATCTTATAGAAGCATAGGCAAGAGCTTCAACAGCTCTTGGTTGTCATCTCAAAGCCCCGTCCCCCCACAATGGATTGTGTTGAAAGGGCTGAAGAGTAGTTCAGCCCTTTCCATTCATCTTTAATTTTGATCAGCTATGGATACTATGCATAATCTTTGTTCAACCCATATTTGTTAATGGTGATTGCCAATTTTATAGGGATGAGGCAGTTGGTGAAAGTTACTGATCAAAGTACAGAACTAGTGTTGAAGGGAACATCTTCAATCCTCAATAATTAATTAATTAATGAACAGGTATAGCCTAGATGCTGTAGATTAGATACAAATGCAAAAGTGAGACGTTCCCTGGTCTCAAAAAACTTACATTTTATTAGGGGGACACAGTATGTTCACAGCTAAATAAAGACTGTGTGTGTGTTTGTATGTATGTGTGTGTACATACATACAGAGGGAATTGGTGGAGGAATTCTGCTAATTGGGAGAGAGAGCATCAAAAATGACCTCTTAAAGAAGGTGACACTTGAGCCTTGAAGGGAGCTAGGGGTTTCAATAGGAGGGGCTGTGGAAGGAGAGAAGTACAGGTCAGTCCATACAAAGGAAAGGAAATAGAATGAAGTATATGGGGAATGTAAGGTAATGCTATCATCATAGAACCAGATTGTGAAGCGATTTAGATGCTCAAAAGAGAAATTATTGTATAGTGTGGAGTATCATTGTCATACCTGCTTTAGAACTATTAGGTTAGCATCTGTGTGGAGGATGCTTTGGAGAGGAGAAAGATTAGAGTAAGAAAGACCAATTAGAAGACCATTGAAGTAGTTTAGGTGAATGAGAAATGATGAGGGCCTGGACTAGGATACCTGTTGAGTGAGGAGAGATATTGATGAAGTTGAATTAACACTTAATGATGGATTGAATATGGGGTATGAATGAGAATGAAGAGATGAGGATGCCTCCTAGGTTGGGAACTTGGGTGGCTAAAAGAATGGTGGTATCCTTGACAGAAACAGTGAAATTAGGAAGAAGCATGAATTCAAAGGGAGAGAAAGTGAATTTTCTTAGATGTGTTGTTTGAGATTCCTATGGCATACCCAAAGATAGGTGTCCATCAGGCAGTGGAACTGAAACTCAGGAGGAAGATTAGGGCTAGATATGTAGCTTTAGGAGACATCTGCAGAGATGAGAGTTGAATCTTAGGGGCTGTTGCCATTTTTTCTTTCCTTCAATTTCAATTCTGTAGGCTTAGTTTTCTGTTCTGGGAAATGTATCAAGAAAATACAACTCTACACATGTGGGATTGCTTATTATTATAACAAACATACTGTACCCAATGTTTAACCAATTCTGTGACAAGAAAATATCATTAAAGGTATAGTTTAGGGATGAATTGTTGCATACAACATAGGGCATGAGTGGATCCTATCTAACTTGTGGTGATACCTGTTTTGCCTGGTGCACTTCCCATGTAGCTAAGACTGTATGGTAACCATTTTTAGCTAATCCCACATGTGCTCTGACTTTCTGCTGATGGTCATGCATATCTAACACTTAAAACTGCTGCCAGGCCCAGATTCCTGAAGCACTTCACCATTTCCCTCTTCACTAAGGGGCTTCTCCCATCCCCAGAATCATGCACCCAAATTGGGTTCAATCCTAGAGAAGTATGATGACCTGAAAGAAGAGTCAGGCTTCTTTTTCATAACTTTGGCTCATTACCTTCTTACCCTTTGCCCCAGGGAAAAATTACTTAGAGCTTTGGTTTTGGCTCATGTCTAGGGTGTCCCTGAAGAAGGAAGTAGAATGGTATTCGGTCTACAATGTAAATCAGGTATGGGACAGGTATTAATTTCTTACAAACAAAAGTTTGACCTGAAAACCCCTCGCAAGTAAATATTGACAGAAAAGCTAGTTGAAAAATACCAATAAACTACTGTTATTCTCTGTTTAGAGACTGACATTTAAAACTGTGAAAACAAATATTCATCAGGGACTAGTGAATAAACATTGTACATTTCACCTCTACTCTGCACTGACCTCCTCAACACAGATGTCTTCTGGCAAGGAATCTGCCCAGGGAATGAGCTACTTTTCCAAATGGCAATTGTTTTCTCAAAAAGTGCCGTAGTTGCTGCCAGGAATGACTTCTCAAATGCAGTCATCACTCATTCAGATTCTCTTAGTTCTCCAAACTCACAAGATTGCTTCTAAACTTGGACATCCCCCTTCACTCCCTCCCCAATTTTTTAACATTTTTATTTACAGTTTTAAGTTCTAAATTCTATCCCTCCCCCCTCCCTGAGACATTATGAAAACAGATATAGGTTAAACATGTGCAATCATGTTAAACATTTCCATGTTAGTCGTTTTATGTGAGAAGACTGAAATAAAAGAAAAGAAAGAAAGAAAGAAAGAAAAAAATAGCATGCTTCAGTCTGTATTTAGCGAATATCAGTTCTTTATCTGGAGGCAGATAGTATGCTTCATCATTAATCCTTTGGGATTGTCTTGGATCATTGTATTTCTGAAAATAACTAAGTTGTTCACAGTTTTTCATCAAACAATATTGCTGTTACTGTGTACAAAGTTCTCCTGGTTCTGTTTGCTTCACTATGCATTAGTTCTTGTAAGACTTTACAGGTTTTTCTGAAATCATCCTGCTTGTAGGACATTTCCTTTTTAAAGGTCCACTGAATCTTCAGCTCTTCATTCTTCATGACTAGTAAGGAGATTGCTTTTTCATCTCCAAAGCCTCTGAATCTTTAATCACTCAGTACCCCTGACTGGACAGGGAGTTCATTGTCCCCACAGTGATCAAATGTTATCCTAGCACACAAATTCAATTGTAATCAAAGGGGAAACTGTGCATGCACTAATGAGAAGCTCCTGCTCTGCCATTTGGTCCCTGTGACTGGGGTGGGAGGTGCTGTGTCAAAGACAATAGACCATTGAATCACCCTTTCTCTCACCTTTTACTTGTCTTCCCAAGATGTTCGAGTCTTTCAGCTCACCCTAAGACTTTCACCAGTGGGGGAATTTGCTTGTTGTGATGGAGAGAAATCTCCTTCTTCATTGTTGGTAGTTATGCTGGCTTCCATGTTATGGCCTTAGGTGAAATCCAGACTTAATCTCAGAGACCTAGGTGCCTTTATGGTTTTGTGTTTCTCTCCCTGAATCGCAATACTCAGGTGGATACTCTGAGCTTGAGTGGTAACTTTATGCATTTGAGAGGTTGGGGACTCTAGGTGCTAGTTTCCCAGCAAGAGGTCCTTTCTGAATAAACTTCTTGGAGGTGACCACCACCAGGTTAATACTACAAATGAAAAAACTAATTAAAAGCTTTGATTTTTGAGTGACTGGTAATGAATATTTAAGATGAAAGTGAATGTCTTTTCAGTGGTCCTTCAAGTCACCTGGGAGTCTTTACATTCTGGCAGAGTATAATGGAAGTTATGCTATACTGTTTTGTATTTTAAATGTTTGTCAGTGTGGGCTTAGGTCTTTTGTGTTTTAAGTACTTCTTTGTGGTGGAGGAAGTAAATAGCTGTCTATCTAATCTACTTTGTACATGGAGTACCTTTCTAAAATGGACCATATTAATTCCTTTTGGGATTTAAGAAGTTGTTCTTAAAATTGTTGCCTCTATATTTACACCTTCCACTTACTTCTGAATTCACTGCAAGAGAAGTGATGAGGGCCTGGACTGGAGTGGTTGTAATGTGAGTAGAGAAAAATGAGCAGATATAAAAATGTTGAGAAGATGGAATCAACAAGACTTAGTAATTGACTGGATATGGGGAATGAATTAAAGGGAAGAGATAAGGGCAATTATTAGGTGAGGAATCTAAGTTGTGATTGCCTCAATGGAAATACAGAAGTTAGAGAGAGGTGTAAGATTAGAGGGAAAGAAAATTAGCTCTGTTTTGACAATGAGATAATGGTCTCATCACTTCTCTTCTGGACTATTGTAATAGCTGCCAATTGCTCTTCCTATTTCCAGTCTCTCCTCTCTTAAGGCCCCCCTTCACACAGGTACCAAGTTTATATTCCCAAAGTACAAATCTTTTTCTCTGATCAAGAAGCTTCCCTTCTTGGATCCCTATTGATTTTAAGGTGAAATACAAAACCCTAAATTTTGTCATTTAAAGTCCTCCATAATCTAATTCCAGCTCATCTTTCCAGACTGATTATTCTTTTCTCTTTTTCACACTCTCAATGCTTCAGTCAAACTGGTCTACCAAAGTTCTTCACACATAACATAGCACCACCATCCATGGTATCATCCTCCTTTCTCATTCCTACCTTTTAGAATGTGTACCCATTTCAAGGAGGAGCTCAGATGCCACTAACTTTGGTTTATGTTTTGTCTGGTTCCTCTATTATTAGGGAAGTTCTGGAGTGGGGGTAGACAGCAGGATCCAGAGGCAAATGGTATAATGAGAAAAATAAGATTGCAATGCAGGGGAGCAGGTCAGAGGAGTTCTAGGTAATGTCTATAGGGAAGGGCAGAGTTTCCTTTGGCATCTATCAAGAATGAAGAGCATGAACATGGCCTTGGAGTCAGATAAGAGCTCTTGATTGCAGGTAGAGTGCAGGGTTGTTTTTTAAAGGCTTTGCTATGAGTGAGGGTCAAGTGCTATCAGTGACTAGTTTCGGGGTTGGTAGGGCCAGATATTTCCCAAGAGGACCCACAGGCAGGGGTACTCTTCTGCAATTGCTCTTCTGACCATTTATAAGGTGGGTGGGGTACCTTGGCCTCGTTGGCCACCAGGGAGGCTTATTGTTATTTGTACTTTGTTTTTGAAGAGGACCAATGACATCATGGGGTGATGTCTTGACTTGTGGGTGAATTGGATTTGAGTTGCACAAAGTCATCAGCCAACCTCACCGTCCCAGAGTCATTGAAGTCCAGTAGTAAGATAAAAAGTCAAGACAACTGGCAATAGCCCAACATACAGTGCATGACGCTGTCTCTAAACTCTAAGTACTCCACAGCACCATCTTCAGGTACCTTCATGACCATTGGAACAAATTGTCTTTATCTTCCTAGGGGAAGTCTTCACATGGTTGGCGTAGACATCCCCCTAACTCACTGATGGGTTTGAGAGGCCTGCTGGTTACCATCATACTGGTTTAGCCTGTCTGCCAGACAGTTCTATTAGGGTGTGTCCCTTGAGTATGCTACAGCTTCTTGGAGTCAAAGGTGAGAGTTGAGTGCTGCGTGGACACCAAATGTGGATGAGAAACTCTGAAAAAAGTCCCAGCAAGCCGTCACACTATTGGTGCTAATGGGACATTTATTACAGCCTCCAACAAGAGCATAGTGAGCAGGAGAGTACTCCATCAGCTACAGAACAGGCCAGCCATGGGCTGGGAAAGAGGAGAAGCATAAGAGTGGGGAGGTTAGGTGGGTCTTTGGAGGGTACACGCCATTCACAGGGCACAAATGTCAAGTATCACATAAGCATTGTATATACTATATCCTTTTAGAGGCCCTTCTTGATTCTCCCAGTTGTTAGTGTTTATTTACTAAACCACTGTATATTTATTTGGCAAATATTCTTTACTACATGTATGTGACCTTGCATAAGTTCCTTGAGGGTAGGAACTGTCTTATTTCTGTATATTTCAGAGATATTGTTGATTTGGTTCCAGACAATGACAATAAAGTGAATATCGAAATAAAGCAAGTCACATGAATTTTTCCATTTCCCAAGTACATATAAAAGTTCGGTTTATACTATAGTCTGTTAAATATACAATAATATTATATCTTAAAATGTATATGCCTTAATTAAAAATACTTTATTGCTAAAGAAAATGCTAACTATCATCTGAACATTCAGCGAGTCATAATCTTTTTTGTTGGTGGATGGTCTTGCCTCAGTGTTGATAGCTGTTGACTGATTAGGGTGGTGGCTGCTGAAGGTTGGGGTAGCTGTGGCAATTTCTTAGAATAAGAGAGCAGTGAAGTTTATCACACAGATTGACTCTTCCTTCCACTTGAACACTTAGAGGCCATTGTGGGATTATTAATTAGCCTAATTCCAGTATTGTTGTGTCTTAGGGAACAGAGAGACCTGAGGAAAAGAAGAGAGATGGAGAATGGCAGATTGATGGAGAAGCTGGAACATATACAACATTAGTCAATTAAATTTGCATCTTGAATGGGTGTAGTTTGTGGCACCCCAAAACAATTAGAATAGTAACATCAATGATCACTGATCCCAGATCACCATAACAGATATAATGCTAATGAAAAAGGTTGAAATATTGTGAGAATTACCAAAGTATGACAAAGAGAAATGATGTGAGCATGTGCTGTTGGAAAAAAAAAATGGCGCCCACAGAGTTACTCAATGCAGGGTTGCCACAGACCCTTGTAAGAAACACAGTATCTGTAAAGTACAATAAAACAAGGTATGCCTGCATTTGCATCCCCAGCACTTAGAACAAGTACCTGGCACACAGTACGTGATTAATAAGCATCCGTTGACTAACAAAATCAGAGAGATTCAGTGCAGCATTGGAATAAGGGTGATGAGAATGTGTTTTATTGGCCTGATGATAAGCTCTCAGCAACCTCATTCTTCCTTCTTCAGTTTGTAGTGAACAGAGATCAAGAGCACACAGAAGGTAATGACTTTTGCTTTTATAAGACTTTTCAGTTACCAAAGTACCTAAAATACATAGTTTTATTTTATTTTTAACTTTCTCTAAGAACTAGGTAGAGTATTCAGTCTTTCCATTGTATGAACACAGATTTGCAAGCTCAGACATTAAAATGCCCCAATCAGCCAGGGCAGGAACAACACTGGTATTTTGACTTAATGCCAGATCTCTTTCTACTACATACACCAAGGTGCTTTTCACGTAGTATGAAGAGTAATAGAATAATCTTGTTGGTCCTTGAGATATGAGGCTGGGGGGAGGAGAACACCACTGCAATCATAGTGGGCTCAGTACTATTTAAGCCTTGGTTTATGGCCCATGCCCAAATACTGAGAATGCTGGCCCATCTTGGCATAGTTTCTGCAACTTGTTTTCAGCACAGACTTCTTTTTTTCCCCCCAACTAGTCTCTATGAAGCAAAGCTTTGATCTCAGTGTTCCAAATGGAGCAGCCCCAGAGGGACCACTGTTGCTTCGCTAACTACTAGGGGATTTGGTGACCTTTGTCAGGTGGATGAGGACCCCCAGTAATTAAAGGCCCTCTGTTTCTCCAGGGATTGGCCTCCATTGTAGGGGGAAAAAAAACAAAAAAACAAAAAAAAAACCCCAAACCAGTTGGCAGTCGTCTTTAACCCTCTTTATGGCTTAACTGAAACACAAGCCCAGGCTGTTGTGCTTAGCTAGAATTCCCACAAGAGCTCTCTCTTGGTAATAATAGGAAGTCACACGTAAAATGCCCAAAGAGTCATTCATTTGGAAGTTCAAACCTCCCTCCCACACCATTGAGATGAGATAAGGAAGCCACCAGGTCAAGCCACTGATTCACCAAATCAGAGCCTTAGAGTCTCAAGAGATGTTAGGGGTCATCTAATCCAATTCTCTTACATTACAAATGAGGGAACTGAGGCCCAGCCAGAGAAGTTGGAACTTTTTGAAGGCTACAAAGCTAGTTAGGGACAGGGTTGGGGCTAGAATATAGGACAGCAATTTCATCCTGGGACATCTGTCAATCAGGGTGAGAATGAAGAAGATCAAGTATTTTTTAAATGCAAGTTTTTGATGGGGACAAATGGAAAAATCTCTCTTTGTTGAAACTTCACCTATTTTTCTTTATTACACTGCTATTAAAGTTATGCAAATTCCGGTTTAACTGCCTTCAGTAAACCAAATCCAAGACCTTTCAGTGACTAGTGTGCCTGTTATTGGAAGAAGAGTGGAGAGGGTCAGACATTCCACAGCCCTGGATAAGTGGATTTCTGTAGACTGACAGAAAGAAAATAGGACTTTTTTTTTTTCCAGAGAATCTAATTACAAAATCACGTTGAGATCATGAGAGAGTAGAGGGTGGTTTTTGTTTATTTGTTTGTTTTATTTTGTTTTCGTGGGAACTTCTGTGCTTCTCTGTAAAATGAGGAGGTTGGCCTGAGTGTATCTTACCTTTAAAAATCCTTCTGATAATGAATCCATAATCCTATGATTTTGTAATGCAGAAACAAGGTTGTATAACTTCCATATTTACAAAAATAAGCCCATCGTGTGCCCAAGGTCTCAAAAGAATCAGGTCACACCAGTTAATGGAATTGAGAAGGAGGTCTGGTACAAATTTCATAAATTATGCCTCTCTCTTTTAGGTTCAATTTACTGTGTCTAGAGTTCAAGTATTCCTACTTCAGGCAGACATTTCCATTCTCTTAGCCTAGTGATATTTATACGTCCCAAAGCATTGCCATATTGATTATCGCTTTGATCCTTCCCCAAAACCTGTGAGGTAGGTTAGACGGATACTATTATTTCCATTTGGGAGTTAAGGTTGGGCTGCAGACACACTTGCTAATAGGTTGATGTTCCATGCCCCTAGTTGTTAGCATTTTGAACAAGACAGAGGTCCTCTGTCTAGTTACCTGGCCCTTTTAGGAATGAAGGCCTAGGTGCTGGCAATATCATGGTGATTTTGGTGGTTTCATATATATCTATTTAAGATGCATTTTTTTTCCCTTTTGGAGGGGGGAAGGCAAGGCAATTGGGGTTAAGTGACTTGCCCACAGCTAGTACACGTGTCGAGTGTCTGAGGTCGGATTTGAACTCAGATCCTCCTGAGTCTAGGGACAGTGCTCTATTCAGTTCGCCACCTAGCTGCCCCTAAGACGCATGTGTTGCCCATGAGGTTATATGTATGTTCACCTGGGTTTTCTAAATGTGGTTTATGGAATCTTGTTGATAGCTTTTCAAAGGGAGACTTTTCTCTTTGCCTGAAGGGGAGCCAGAGAAGAGCTTATGAGATAGGCCACTCTGGTCATCTCTCAGAAAGAAGGACACTGGACTAGAATCATATTTTTCTGGCCCCCAAAATACTGCTGGCCTAAGGGTATGATTTTTTTAGGTTCAATCTGATTTCCTGGTCATTGTTCCCTAAAGGGGACAAGGTAAACCCAAGTTTACACATGAAGACTCTTTCCCACTAAATGTTAGTTATACAAACAGTAAATAGTGGGTAAATTTTTCTAAGCAGAGAGCAAACAGAAATCAGTGAAACTATACAAATCAGAATATACCAGAAAATGCATACACTGAATTAGTTCTCTCACTGGGAATTAGCTATCTCAGCTCAGCCAAGAGAGAGGTCCCGATCTCATCCAAGGGGAAATTACTCAAAGTCTGGAGGGAGACAAGCTGCAATCAGGGACATGTTGAAGTGTTGACTCCCTGACATGTCTGCCAATTACCAAAATTTATTTTTTTTCTCCACAGGTCTCTCTCCTCAATGGGACCATGTGAGTCTCTCTTGAAGAAAAAATGAAGATGAATGTTTTTCATCTTCAAAACTCTCATGCCAACTCCACCCCTCATGCAGGCCTACAATGAGTAATTGTGATCTCCACCAGCTTGTAATCATTTTAAAGCAGCATTGTGCAGAACATCCCAGATTATACCTATCTACGTATACATTGTCTTCCTTGGCCAGACCATGTGCTTTTTGAAGGAAGGAGCTGTTTGAATTTTCCTTTATATCACTGATACCTAGTACAATGCCTGGCATATAGCAGACAATTAATAAATGCTCAGTGTCAAATTGATCGATCTTGTTTTCTGTCTAACACCAGGGTTTTGGGGAAGAATGTCAATTTTTCTCTAGTTTTTTTTTTTTTTTTTAAGCAATTGGGGTTAAGTAACTTGCTCAAGGTTACATGGCCAGGTGTTTCTGGGTGGGTGCTAAGTGTCTGAGCCCGGATTCGATCCCCAGGTCATCCCAACACTGGGGCCGGTGCTCTTACTCGCTGTGCTACCTGGCCGCCCCTTTTCTCTAGTTTTTTTTTTTAAGAGATACTACTGCTACTTCCCAGTTTTGCCTTTTAGTGGGTGGTAGCTGCCCACCTTATTCAATGAAGGAGGTGTGGTCAGTATGGGTTTATCCAGTCAGAATTTTACCTTGAACCCTGACCCCTGGGGAAAGTCTGTCCTCTTAACTTCACTATTTCAATTCCACTTAATGTGCCCCATAACGCAGACAACTAAACAAGCTTGATAAATGTATACAGACTTTTTTTTGTTCATAACCTAGAAAATAAAAGGAAAAGAAAACAATTATGTGTCAGCACAACTATTATAGAGTAAATGCACTTGTACATTTTCTTAGACAATATTTAACTAGTCTATAGGCACACCCCCAAGCCGGCAATTTCCAAATACAGTTTGGGTCCTTAGGCTTGACCTCCCTGTCAGCCACCACCATAGAAAGCCAGCAGTTATGCCCCAATGCTGTTCCTCTAATGGCTTCAGGAGAATCAGTATTCAGGTAATTGAAGGAACTTGGAATTTTGGGTGACTCAGCTGCCTCATGCTCCTTATCGGTGGCAGCTACCAGCAATTTAGGCATTCATTCCTCCTTAGACTGCATTTTGGCTAGCCATGCCTTCTAGATTTTGCTAGCTCCTAAAGCTACCACTTTTTATTTTTAGCTCATAATTTTCCTATAAACCAGTAAGTAGAAGGATGCAGGTCTTCATGAGAAAGAAAAAGTTTAGGTCTGTGAACCTGTTCAGTAGCTAAGAGGAAATATGTACAAGCACCACAAGACCACTAGCCAACATCCTCTCTCCATATTCTCCATTAACATCATGGTTATGTCATTTTATCTGTCTCTTTGGCTCCCAAAGACTGACCATTCTCTTCTCCTTCTCTGACATCTTTGTCACAGCAGGAGAAAGTGGGAGACATAATATGTCTACTTTCTCACCTATGAAATTATCCATGATCATGATCAATATAGATTCACAATCGATGGGAAAACCCCAAATAAATTTATAATACCACTTCAAATTTAGTACTGTGTAATATGTTTCTAATTTGATATAGGCAATAATAACACAGATAGTGTCAGTGCTGTTGGAGAAATATAGGGAAACGGTAATGGGTATTATAAAAAAGGAGGAAATTTATTCCAAACATTGGGTCACCAAGAAGTCTCTGTGACTCTCCTGCCAAAGTTAGTACATCTGGGCTCTAATGCTTTTTTCATTGCTTTGTTTCTTACTGTGAATGGTTATTCAGTGTCGTAACAGTGCCTTCCACCCTTGACCACAATTGAAACACCAGGAGTATTTTGCTCTCAATGAACCTGCCACTCCTTTGCTAGAGCAAATCTGAACTGGTCTTTTTGGCTCTCAATGCCTCAAGCAATTGTCTCTGCTGTCTCATCCTTAACAGGGGCACTGGAAGTCCTGGAATTAGTGACTAATACATGAATATAGTTTAAGTACTTAGATTCAGTTTCCTTATCATTTCCTGTGTCTCCATCTCTATTTTTCCCCTTGTATTTTTTATTGAATTAAAAATCTCACAGGACTATTGCAACATATAACTTTCTATTATTATATTATGACCATATATGTATATATACATGTATATATAAACATATATGCACACACAAGTATGTGCAAGGACATACGTGCATACATGTATGCTTGTGTATATCTATATATACACACATAAGTGTTTTTTCATTCCATGTTGACTCTATGGAAAATACAAGGATTGTATGTGTCTTGACTTTGTTATTTTTCCTTCACTGGACTTAGAACAATGCTTTGCACATACTCAACAAATACTATTGGCTGATAAAAATGGAAAAAAAAAATCTCCTGGAATATTTCTCTCTGACTTGAAAGTCATCTTAGTGTAACCACCTGCAGAAATTTGACTTTGAATTGGGTATCTATGTGAATCTCATGGACCTCCTAGAGCAAATTTCTTGGAGCAAATTTCAGTTCTTCAGAATCTAGATTTAATAAACATTGAACTTACCTGAAATCTGCTCAAAGATGAGTCTAAGTGGCCCTTGACCCTTAAGTAGAACCACAAGTCTCTCTTTCTTCCAATTCATCACACATACAACTTCCAGATTAAATTCCATCTAGTCCAACCCTTTCTCCTGAATGAGCCCAATAGGATCAACCCAAGGGTTATCCAACCTTTCCTTGAAGATATCTAAGTGAGGAGAAGGAACTCATTACCTCCTGAGGCAGCCCATTGCACTTTGGACACTTCTCATTCTTGGATTGTTGTTCTCCCTTCATTCTCAAAGAGGACCAATGACATCAGAAAGGTGATGCAAGTGAATTGGATTCAAGTGAGGCAGAGCTATGCAGTCATCAGCCTCACTCTCTCCTCCAGAGTCACTGGAATCCAGTGGCAAGACTTAATTCAAGATGACTGGAGATGGCCTCCACTGCACTAAGTTCTGCTTTCTGGAGTTGTGCAGAAGAAATCTAAATCTCTTTTAGGTAATGACACTTTAAATATTTGGAAATAGCAATCATGTCTTTTATAATTCTTTCCTTCAGATTAAAAATCTTCAGTTCCTTTAACAGATTCCCATAGATATCATTTCACTATCTCTGTGACCACCCTGACTAAAAACTCTCCTGTCTGGACATTTCTTCCCAATCTGGATTATCTCCATTCAGAATGTACGTTCTTTGGGGGTAAGAGCTATCCTGTTTGTGCATTTGTCTTAGCACAAAGCTTGGCATACAGTAAGTGACTAATCAACATGTTTTCTTTCATTCACTCATTTGTATTGTATAATACTGGTGCCTTTTAATTCTCTTTTTTTTAAGGACTACCAGAAAAAAATATGGTTTTGTCCTATCTTTCTATTAGACAACAGAGTCCTTGAGAGCCCTGCCTTGCTTGTCTTTAGGCCCTGCATTAGTTAGCAAATAGGTGCTTAATGATGTTTGTTAAATTTGACATTGGACCCAAGTCAACTCTTACAGGAAGCTAGAACACAATGACAGATCTGGAAGGGACCACTGAAATCATAGGCTCACAGATTTAGAGTGGGAAGGACATTATAAGCTACCTGTTTTACAAGTATGGAGAGTGAGGCCAAGAAGAGAGAAGTAACTAACCCAGGGTCACGCAGGTAGTTAGATTTTTAAAGTGGTTCATAGGATGCTCCTGGAGCTACTTTGTTTGTAACTGTTTTCTACTGTACCATAGTTACATCCTGCTGTGTACATATCTAGTTTCTCTAACTAAAGGGTAAACTCCTGTAAAACAAGAATTATTACTTTTCCTTCTATTCCCCCCTCCTTTGCCCTCTCCCTGCAGGGCTAGCATGGAACCCTATACATAGGAGGCACATATTAAATATTTCTGAAATGAGTGATTGCTTCTTGATCAACAATAGATTCTTCCTGGGGTCTCATATGGACAAGATAGGTAGGTAGGTATGTGTGCAGATAGATAGATTTCCTTAGATTATAAATGCTATTAGAATGCAAGAAGGAACAATGGTCCAGACAAGCCCTGGAAGTGTAATTCACCAAATAATGCCTCTGTAAGACTCTATGCTTTACAAAAGTCAAACAAATGGCCAGCCAAGCGGGTGTCATATGATATAAAAGATTTCCTATCACACACAATGAGTTCTCATTGGGGTCAGTATTTAGAACTTGTTGTAGCAACTTGTCAATTTAGGTATTTTCTTAGGGATTGATTAGTTTGTTGATCATATTTTTTGTTGCCAGATAATTCTTGTAACATTAGTTAGATTATTGTGTGAATGAGCTAAGATCATAGGTTCTTTTCTCATTGGGGTCAATTTGTTTAGCTTTATTTTGTGGTAACACATAGTACCTCAAACTCTGACCAGTCATCTCATGAGAACATGATTCTCTTCACCAGAAGGATTAGGGCAAAGATGGCAAATGAATCAATACAAATCTATGATCATCATTGAAAAGCAACCAGGGTGTTTGCCGTCAAGAAATCAGTTATATTATCATGTTTCCTCGGTATGTTCCTTATTTGAAAAGTTTATCTTTTCTATTCTGAACACATTAAACACCAAATACAATGAGCATTTCACATACACAGAATAGAAAAAAAGAGGATTGTCCATGAAACTACAAATCTCTTCTATGTACAACTTACTTTTGTTTTAAGATATATAACAAATTCAACACAAAACTTTCAAAGCTATCCCACCTATCAGTGTTTCTTTCTAGTCTTACTTCTGATTCTTCTGTGTATTAAAAAATGCTTCAATCTTTTTTTCTTCTCCTTTCTTCCTCCTTTTTAATTTTTTTTTGCTATTTCATTCTTATTTCTTCCATCCCCCAGACCTCCATTGGAAAAAAAGAAAAAGAGAGAAAAAAAAACCCAAAAACCTTGTAACAAACATCTATAATCAAGCAAAACAAATTCCAATGCTGGTTATGTCAGAAAACATATATCTTATTCTATATCTTGAGTCTATCACTTCTCTATCAGGAGGTGAGTAGCATGGTTCCTCAGGAATAATGGTTAGTCATATTGATTAGAGTTCTTAAGTCTTTCAAAGTTGTTTTCCTTTATGATTATATGTTTATTTTATAAATTGTTCTCCTGGTTCTGCTCACTTTACACCTGACTTTACACTTTTCAGGTTTCTCTGAAACTTTTGCTTTCATCATTTCTTATAGTATAATGCTATTCCATTATTTACTCAGACATTTTGTAATTGATGGGTACACATTCATTTACAGTTCTTTACTGTAGAAAAAGAACTAATACAAACAGTTTGTACAAATGGGTCCTTCCCTCTTCCTTTGATTTCTTTGGGGTATATTCTTAGTTGTGGCATATGAAGGTTTTAGTGACTTTGGGTACACAGTTCCAAACTGTTTTCAAGAATGTATGAGAAAATTCATAGCTTCACCAACCATGTATTAATGTGTTTGTTTTCCTTGTTGTCCTTCCAACAATTGCATTTTTTTGTTGTGTTTACTAAACTAGATGCTTGTGAGCTAAAATCTCAGAGCTGCTTTAGTTTGCATTCCTCTAAATATTGATGATTTGAAGCATTATTTATTTTTCATTTAGTTGTTTCCTACCTAAACTTTGTGCCTTTTCATTGACTGGCACAAGACTCTATATTTAATAGGGGGTCGGTAAATGTATGATGATTTGAATTGAATGGAATTCAAGTGAACTAAATTAAATGTGTGAAACATTTCCAGAAAATGTATTCAAAATGAATATTGGAATATCAAACTTTCCTAAAATTCAAAAGAGGGCTTCGTTAAAAAAAAAACCCAGCGCGAGTTATTTGGGGATATAAACAATCACCCCCAAATATTTTTTTGTCAAGCTTTTTCAAAAGCAGGCACACTGCATGATAACATCCTTCCAGTGTACCTCCCATTTTCTTTGTTCTACTTGTCAAAAGTACAATTAACTCAGAGATAAATCAATTTCTAGGAATTTTGTTACTTGGTTGATATATACATACTATATGTTAGACACTTTTCTAGGTGCTGGAGGATAGAAATAGAAAGAATATAACAACTCCTTTTTTTTAAGGAGCTTAAAATCTAATAAGGAAAACAATAAGTACATATATAAATAGAAAATAAATATAAAGACAAATAAATACAAAGCAATTACAATAAGGCAATTATGAAGGATAAAAACAGGGTTGTGGAGTTAGGAAAAGCTTCATGTAGAAAGTAATTATTTGAGCTACAACCTGAAAGAAAGACAGGGATTCTGAGATGATGAAGATACCAACAATGGGTGTAAAGAATGGGATGTCAGATACTGGACATACATTTTTCAATGGACTGTTTTTGCTTGGGCAATCTGAAACTCAGGAAATCACTTTCCCTTCATCTGAAGCTCTTGGGTGAGGCCTTTGCTGGCATTTTTCTCCAATGTATTGCCCACCTCCGCTGGTGACAGGATGGCTCCTCGTTTGTGGCTGTCTTGCCTCAGACTTCTTCCCTCATACCTGTTCTCCAGCTTTGCCAGGCGTTGCCTCAATGCCATCATGCAGGTGGTAAAATGAGCCAAGTGACCTCATCCCTGATGGCACACCTTGAGGATGTCTTTTGGGAGCAATCCAAGTGACTCCATCTCTCTTCTCTCAGACCTGGAGAGACAGTTTTTCCCACGAGTTGTCTTCCCACCCCTTCCCCCAAAGAACTTCCTGTTCATGAGGAGACACGTAGGGCAGGGAGCATTGAAACTGATGGCAAATGTATTTGACAAAGAGAACTGAGGGGAAGCTCACCCCCACTTCTACCTACCCCCACCCTACATCATTGTGTTAGCCCTCATTTCTCACCAATGCTTAGGTTTCACCATCATTCCTCACACCCAGCGGTGCATGTTGGTGTCCAGGAAGAGAAGCAGGGAAGAAAGATGGCTTTATGTATGAAAACTTTTTTGAAGTTGACTTTTTTTTCTTTCCTGAAGCAACTTAGAGAAAGGGGCTCTTAGAAGGCTTGTGAGAAATAGTCTTACTATTGAGTGTCCAAATCCCAGGTGAAATAAATAAGATAAAAACAGTAGTAATCACACCACCATATATTAATCAATCGAGATGCATTTATTCAGCATCTATTATGTACCAGATAGTGTTTTAGACATTAAGGGTGTATATGTATATATGACTTATATAATACTATGGATACTTATAATATATACAATATATAATTATATAATATAACATTTTATTATGTTATTTATGATATTATTTAATAATTGTGTATAATATAAATACATAATGTTTAGAATGTTATATATGTATGTATGTATCTATCCATATTTTGCTGGACCTCTTTTTTTTTTCTTTTTGATGTAAAGACTTGGTGGTGAAGAACTTGAAACAACTTGAGTTATAATTACATAAAGTCCTGGATTTGGAGTCAGGAAGACCTGAATTCGAATCTTGTATCAAATCCTTATGATCTGTGATATTTTAGGTATGTCACTTAACATTAGCTTTGTGCCTCAGTTTCCTAATCTATAGAAAGAAGAGGGTGGGCTTGTGTGGCAGCAAGCACCCCAAGCGTCCTCAGGGTTTGTCGCCACCACAGGTTCTTGGATCTGCTTTGTTAAAGGAAAGCAACTCAAAATGGGTTAACAAGCTTACTTTAATCAGTCAGACATATATTGTTTACCTTGTTCAGGGGAAAAAGGTCAGCACCCCGAACTTCAAAGTATACAGGCAGAATTATCAAGACAGAAACAGATCAAGTAGACAGATTTCCAAACTGTCCAACCATTACATCCATACCAAATCAGCATCTGGGTTTTTCAAAGCCGGGGGAGCCCTGGACAACGGCTTCCCAGAATACAGATCAAATCACAGAACACTTCTCAAAGTGAGCCCCCAAAACAAAGCCTCACATCAGGGCTTATATAGCCTTCTCCTGGCTCAGAGAATGTAACAACCTTATTGACCCACTGGCCAATCAAAAAGTATCTACTGAAAAACAAGCCTCCCACCCCAGGCTCCAGGTGCACATTAGCCTAGGGGCAGGGAAGATCTTTAAATTTGCATTTCCATTACAGCTTGATGGCTTCTAAGGTTCTTTGCAGTTCTAACCCTATGATCTACAACTTTTTCCATCATTAATGATCAGCACCTTTTATGTAATTTATCATCTTAGAGAGTTATCTAGGGCACTATGAAGTTAAGTAATTTGACCAGGGTCACAATGAGAGGCATCATTGCATTACTGAGAGAGTGCTGGTCTTGGAGACAGGAAGACTTAGGTTCCAATCTGGGCTCTGACATATACAGGCTATGAAACTCCCAACAAGTCACTTAATTTCTTGGTCCTTTAGGAACTTTCTTTTTTTTTTTTTCCCAAACGCTTTATTAACTTCTGGTTTACATCATTTATTTCCTCCAGATTTGAGTTACAAATTTTCTCCCCATTTTTCCTCTGCCCACCACCCCAAAATAGTGGTCCTACAGGATATCCTCTCCTCTAATCTGCTCTCTCCCATATCTTCTCCCATACCCCTTTGACTTTTCCAGTAGGGCATGATGGATTTCTATGCCCCAGTGCCTGTATATATTATTTTCCAATTACATATAAAATAGTATTAATAACAGTATATATATATATATGTGTATATATATATTCTTAAACATTTGATTTTAAAACTTTGAATTCCAGATTCATTCCCTAACTCCCTTGTCACCCACCCTTACTGGGAAGATAAGCAATTCAGTATAGGTTGTACATGTGTAGCTATGCAAAACACTACCATAGTAGATATATTGTAAAAGACTGACTGTATTTCCCTCCCTCCTATCTACCTCCCACTTATTCTATTCTCTACTTTGATCCTGTTCCTTTTCAAAAGTGGGTGCTTCCAGCTTCCCTCCCCCCCCAGCCTACCCACCCTTCCATCATCCCCCCTCTCATCCCCTTCCCCCATACTCTCCTGGAGGGTGAGATACCCCATTTAGTGTGTATGTAATTACCTCCCTGAGCCAAATTCATTGAGAATAAGGTTGAACCATTCCCTTTTGCCTTCCTGTTCTTCCCCTCTATTGTAACCATTTTCCCTTGCCTCTTCTACATGAGATAGTTTACTCCATTCTGTTTCTCCCGATCTCCTCTCATTATATTCCTCTCTCACCTCTTAATTTCACCTTTTAAGTATCATCCCTTCCTATTAAATTGGTCCTGTGCCTTCTGTCTATGTATACCTGTAAACATATATACACACATTCACATATGTATTCATATGCCTATATGCCCTCCTATATAGACATATATATTTCTATTCCCTTCAACTATTCTCATACTGAGAAAAGATTCATCAGTTCAATTATCGTTTTTCCATGTAGGAATGTAAATAGTTCAACTTTGATAGATTCCTTATGATTTCTTTTCCCTGTTTATCTTCTCATCCTTCTCTTGCTTCTTGTATCTGGATGTCAAATTTTCTATTCAACTCTAGTTTTTTCATCAAGAATTCTTGAAAGTCCTCTATTCCACTGAATGACCATATTTTCCCCTGAAACATGGTACTCAGTTTTGCTGGGTAGGTGATTGTTGGTTTTAATCCCAGCTCCTTTGACCTCTGGAACCAAGCCTTTTGATCCCTCAGTGTAGAAGCTGCCAGATCCTGGGTAATCTTGATTGTGTTTCCACAATATTCAAATTGTTTCTTTCTGGCTGCTTGTAATATTCTCTCCTTGATCTGGGAATTTCAGAACCTGGCTATAAAATTCCTAGGGGTTTTATTTTGGTCGATTGATGGATTCTTTCAACTTCTATTTTGTCCCCTGGTTCTAAAACATCAGAGCAGTTTTCCTTGGGAATATCTTGGGGGATAATTTCTAGGTTCTTTCTTTGATCATGTTTTCAGGTAGTCCAATAATTTTTAAATTATCTTTCCTGGATCTATTTCCAGCTCAGTGGTTTTTCCATGAGATATTTCACATTGCCTTCTATTCTTTCATTTGTTTGGATCTGTTTAACAGCATATTGATTTTTCATAAAGTCACTAGCTTTAATTTGCTCCAGTCTAATTCCGAAGGAATTATTCTCTTCAGTGAGCTTTTGGGATTCTTTTTCCATCTGACAAATTCAGCTTTTTAAGGCATTCTTCTCCTCATTGGCTTTTTGGGCCTGTTTTGCCATTTGAGTTAATCTATTTTAAGGTGATATTTTCTTCAGTCAGGCTGTTGACTCGCTTTTCATGATTTTCTTGCATCATTCTCATTTCTCGTCCCATTGTTTCCTCCACTTCTTTTACTTGATTTTCAAAGTCCTTCTTGAGCTCCTTCATGGCCTATAAACAATTCATATTTTTCTTGGAAGCTTTTGGTGCAGGAGTTCTGACTTCACTGTCTTCCTCCTTGATCCTTTTGGTCCCCCAAAAGGAATCTAAAGTTGGATTTCTGTGCTTGCTTTGCTTCCTTTGCCTGCTCTTGTTGCCACTCAATTGCTTGACTTTTGACCTCTTTGCCACAGTAGAACTCTGCTTCCAGAGAGGAGAGCTTTGTCCCAAGTAGCTGGGGTTTTTGCAGCTGCCTGACCTATTAGTTGGATGCCCTCTCTGCTGCCCCCACAAGCTCTGGCTTACTAGTCACACACCTCAGGACCACCACTCAAGACCTAGATCTGGATGCAGGCAGATTAAAGTAAGAGCAATTAATCTCTGAATGGTCACTTGTTCCACCTACAATATGCAGGCCAGGAGTCCTGAAGCATCCACATGGAGGTGGCTGCACAGCCTAGGGCCACAGTGCTTCTGCTGCTTCTTATTCTGGGGGCAGAGGCCAGACCACATTCCTAGTCCCTCTTGGTTCCAACAGAGTTCCACTGACTTTTTATTTTATCTTTGGCATTTATGGGTTGATATTTATGGAAAGTGACACAGCTGCTGGTGATCCTCTCTCCAGAAGTCCGCTCTAGCTGCTGCTGGTCAGGGCTGCCCTAGGGCTAAAACCTCAGGGCTGGGCTTGGCTCCCAGCATGCTGCAATGGACCCTTTCTGTCCACCTGCTGGGCTTCCTTCAGTAGGAGATTTGTTTCTCTCTGTCACTTTGTGGGTTCTGTAGCTCTAAAATTTATTTAGAGTCATATTTTATAGATATTTGAGGTGGTTATGGGGGGAGCTTGCAGAGTTTTCCTGCTTCTATGCTGCCATCTTGGCTCTGCCCCAGAACTTTCTTAAGAATATAAAGTTGCCAGGGGCGGCTAGGTGGTGCAGTGAATAGAGCACCAGCCCTGGAGTCAGGAGGACCTGAGTTCAAATCTGGCCTCAGACACTTAACACAAAACTAGCCATGTGACCTTGGGCAGGTCACACCCCAATTTCCCTCCAAAAAGCAAAAACACAAAATAAAAATATTTTAGGGGCGGCCAGGTGGCTCAGTGAGTAAGAGTACCAGCCCCAGAGCTGGGATGACCTGGGATCAAATCTGGGCTCTGATACTTAGCACCACACCCAGAAATAACTGGCCGTGTAACCTTGAGCAAGTTACTTAGCCCCAATTGCTTTAAAAAAAAAAGAATATAAATTTGCCAAGAAGATTCCAATTTGTAAAGGCAGAGAGATTTTCCTCCACTAGGAGTACCCCACATCAATGAAATCACAGGGTTAAATGGCCAGCTTATTTTAGGAGTGGGATTTCTACTTAGGTCTTCCTATCTCTGAAGCTGACTAATTTTTAAAAGCAATCAGTCAATAAGTATTTATTTAGTTTCTGTTATATTCCAGACTTCTCTGCTAAGAACCAAGATTACAAAAAGAGATCATTCCCTGTAATCAAGAAACTTATATTCTACCAAAAGAGACAATGTGCACATGTAAAATTATATGCAAAATACATAAAAAGTAATTTGAGGAGAAGAGGAAGGCATTATCACTGGGCGAAGGAGATTAAAAAAAGTCTCAGTTAAAAAAATGTATATTCTAAGGGGTTGAGGTAAGGGGCAGAAGGATGCATTCTAGGCAAAGGTAATGTGGGAGATGGGCTGTCTTATGTGAGGAATACCAAAAAAGGACATTTTGGCTGGATCATTGAGTGCAGGAAGGAGTAATAATGCATAAGGCTGGGAAGGTAGTTTAGAACCAAGTTGGGCAGGACTTGAAATGCCAGTGGAATCTGTGTTTGATTGGAGAAGTAATAGGGAGCCAATGAAATTCATTAAGCATTGGAGTGACATGGCCCATTCTCTTTGGGATATCTCTTCGACAGCTATATGGAAAGTAGATTGGAGAAGAGAGAAACTTGAGACAATTACGAAGTTTGGTGGCTGTTGTAATAGTCTGGGCATGAGATGGTGAGACCTTGAACAAGGATGCTAGCTTTGTGAGAAGAGAGGAGAGGACTGATTAGAGAGATGTAGCGGTGGAATGATAAGACTTGACAATTGATTAAGCACCTATTATGTGTAGGAGGTACTATTCTTTGTAGTTAAGATGCTCTCCCCTTTTAAATATCATGTTATTATTGTTTTAAATGATCATACTTTTCATCAAAGAAGAGATATCAGAATGGAGCTCCCTTTCTTCTCCAAAGAGGCAGGGGCACTTTGGATGTGAACATTGAATATCATGTCAGACTTGGTTAATACATTGATTAGTTTCACTAAACTGCTTCCCCTCTTCTTTTAGTTTATTTATCAGTTATAAGGTTTAGTTGTTGGTTAGGGGAAGAGGAGAAGTATACAAATCATGTTCAAATGCATAAGCTACTTCATGTAATCCCAACAATTCCTTGAGATAAGAAGTATACATATTCTATCATTTTTCACCCCCATTTTACAGATGAGAAAACTGAAGCTCAGACAGTTTAAAGACTGGCTAAAGAGTACATGGCTTGTAAGTAGTGAGCAAACCCAGGTATTTTTCCAAGTTCAGTATTCTTTACATTATACCAATCATGTCAAACTCAGATAGAAATAGGGGTCACTAAACTGTGCATAAAGATGCCTATAGGTTGCATATTGCCTTAGAAAACCACGTTAACATTTATCTATATTGGGGCGGCCAGGTGGCTCAGTGAGTAAGAGCACCGGCCCCAGTGCTGGAATGACCTGGGGATCAAATCTAGGCTCAGATACTTAGCACCACACCCAGAAATAACTGGCCGTGTAACCTTGAGCAAGTTACTTAACCCCGATTGCTTTCTAAAAAACAAAAACATTTATCTATGTTATATTTTTATTTACTTTGTTAAATATTTTCCAATTATATTTTAATCTGATTTAGCTCACAACATTGGGAATGTTGAGGGCCACAGTATGCCCACTGGTCCATATTTGGAACCTTTGCATTATACCATACTGTCTCCTCTGCCTAAACCTTAATACTAATAATGATGATAGCTAACATTTATATAGCACTTATTATGTTTCAGACACTGTGCACATAGTAACTTAATAATACTAAGATGAGATAATAATTTGTAATTATTATTTCATTTGATCCTCATAACAACTCTGGGAGGCAGGTGCTATTATTAGCCCCATTTTTCAGATGAGAAAACTGAGGCAAACAGAGGTTAAGTGACTTCCTCAGGGTCACATAGTTAATAAGTGTTTGAGGCTGGATTTGAACTCAATTCTTCCTGACTCTATACCAGGTGCTCTATCCATTTCACCACCTAGTTTCTTTCTACATTTATAACATGGCAATGGAGATCAATGAACATGGAATGTATTAAGACCAAGCATTTTTTTGTACATAAAAACAATAAGTCTTGTCTCCATTGGGTTAAGTCCACTGTCACTCATTTCTTAGCTTAGTTTAAGCCAAGGTAGCTCAAGTTGTAATTCTGAAAAAATTGGGAGGAGGGAGGACAGGAAACCTTAGGAAATAGGTGGCAAAGTTAATATGGAGCATGGGCTTTTGGTGAATCAGAGAATCATCTGTCTAGAGTCACAAGGGACTTTGGCATTAAACTAGTTCAGCTTCCTCATTTTAGAAATGTTGTTATCTTGATAGGTTACTGAGGTCACCCATTCCCAATCCCTTCTACAATTCTGAGAGACTTTGCATTTGGTTTTTCAAGCAGTTTTGCAAGCAACTTTCAAACACATTATTAGGAAGGATGGGCCCAGGTCTGTGATTTACTTAAGTGCAGGGAGTTTCCAGTATGTTAAATGCCTCCACCAGGCACTGAGATGTTCAATTTCTTGCTCAAGGTCATACAGCTAGTAAGTGCCAGTGGGGTGGTAGAATTTCAAACTAGGGCTTCCTGATTTTAAAGCTGGCTCTCTATCTACTACTCCACAAAGGCTTCTCAAAAACTTCTCAACAGCTAAAATCCCAGACAGCTTGCTAAATTTATATTGGATCCTCCTTACTTTTATAAGTCAAAACTCTCTCCCTGCACCTGGCCTCAAGGTACACATCACACATTACCTTCAACTCTAGCATACCAGCAGACTGAGGGAAAGTAAACATCTGCCTAGAGAAAACCCACTCAGTATCTCTCAGACACAGTGATAGATATCTGACCGATCAAAGACACATAAAAGAGAAAGGAACAGTACTGAGGTCTGGAAGTGCTCCTGATGACGTCTTCCACAGTCAGTCATCCATCTGGCTTAGTTTGAAGGCTTGCAGTAATGGAGATGATAGAAGCCTCCAGCTGCCCCACTCAGATGGCGCAATAATGGGAAGGAGACTGCTAGGTGTTGCTGACTTTTATTCTTCTTGTCCTTGTTCCAGTTATCTGATGAACTTTGTTTTAGCAAATGATTTATTGCTGTGCTTGAGTCCTCAGGCTTTTAGCCTCTGTCTCGGAAAGTCAGGAAGGAAATTGTTTTTAAAGATATTAAAATGATAATCATCAAAATAAGTATATGTGTGTATGGGTAGGTGTGTTCATTTATACCCTGTTTTGTGTGACTGATTTAAGAGGCTTAAAAAAGTGTTACTTCTTATAAAAAACTATGTCCCTTCATATTTAATCCAGGCTGCTTGTACTTATTTGATTGACCTTTGCCTTTCTTTTCTCTGCATTTCTTCTGATGATAAACATCCTAAAGGATGTTGGAGGATTTTATCAAATCTCAGGGTTGGAAGGGACATCTGGTCTAAAGGTCAACTAGTCCAACAAGACCCTTAATGGAAAATCAGTCTCCAACAGTCCTAATAAGTGATATTCACCTTCCACACTTTCCCCTTGAAGACCTCCCAAGACAGCTCATTCTTGTCTTGAACATCTCTAATTGCTGGCATCCCCAGTATTTAGCACATTACCTGAAACATGGTAAGGGCTTAACAAAAGCTTTTTGACCCTTTGATTGACTAACTAGGAAATTTTTCCTTATACCATGCCCAAATCAGCCTCCCTGTGACTAGTGTCTCCCAATAGAGGCCTTTCCAATTTTAGCTAGCAATTATTACAGTTTTTCTTTACATCCAAGAAAAGAAATCTTTCTATAATTTCTTCCATTGCTTTTTGTTCAGCCCTCAAGGGCCAAGAAAAACAAGTTCAATCTTTATTCTGCATGGCAATCTTTCAAAACCTTGGAGATGCTATCATGATCCCGATATTGCATGGTCTCCAATTTTCTCATCATCATGGTGCCCCAGTTCTGGATGTATGCCAATATGTCAATGTCATTCTCAGAAAAGGGAGGCTAGAACTAAACTTGATGCTCCCGGTGCAGTCTGAGCAAGGCAAAATAAGGCAGAACCAGAACCTCAATTGTTTTGCTTTTATTAATGCAGTTAGAGCTTGAATGGACTAATTTTTGAGTACCAAGTCCTGTGATTGAATCATATTCAGCTTTCTATCCTCTGAAACTCCTAAAACTTTTTTTAATTGGGATGTTTGCCTCCCCACATTTCCTTCATTCTGCTGTTCTACAGTTGAATCTTTGAACCCAAGGATGGGTTTATATTTACCTCCATTACATGTCATTTTACTTTTTTTTGAGACTATTGAGATATTTGGTGATTGTAGCTTTGTAGTCCATTTATTATAAGATTTCTAGTTGAAAGGGATGGGGAAGAAACGATATTAATTAAATCCTGTGAAAGATAAACAATTGAGTTAAGGGGACCCTCTTCCTAGGTGAGATCCTAGGCTTTTCTCCATTTGCCTGCAGCTGATTCCTCATTTGTCTCTGTTTAATTACTGCTGCACCAGGACTCTTTGTGGCCATATAAGGCAAAGGGAAACCCCACCTCAAATGAAGAAGTCAGTCAGAAGAGTATTCATGAAGCACCCACTTGACTGAAGGTGGCTAGTTAGTGAAATGCCTGCAGCATAAAAGGCACACGATGCTGATGATTGCAGGCAGGGCTTGTTGGGTTATTTCCATGTGGCCTTTAGACTAGGTGTGTCTTAGGTGTGAATCATATAGGGATAGAACTTGTTGAATTAGTTTAAGGAGGTAACATGCTTTATTTAACATCACTATAATAGCATTCACTCAGAAAAAAGTTTATATTGCCCAACTTGGGGTCTAGGCAAGTGATTTTACATCTGCTACTGCCTCTACTGCCACAATCACCACCACCACCACTACTACTGTTGCTGCTGATGCTACTACTACTACCACCACCACCACTACCCTACTACTACTACTACTATTACTACTACTACCACCACTACTACTACTACTACCACCACCACCACTACCCTACTACTACTATTACTACTACTACCACTACCACTACTACCACCACCACCACTACTACTACTACTGCTACTACTACTACCCCACTACTACTACCACCACCACCACTACTACTACTGCTACTACTACTACTTACTACTGCCCTACTACTACCACCACCACATCACCTCCACTACTCCTCTCCTCCTTTTCCTCCTACAACAACAACAGCTACTACTGCTGCTGTGTTACTACACTTTTCAAGATATAAAGACCCTGCTGGGCTTGGTGGGACATCTTTGTGATGCCTGCTACTGAAGGAGGCTAAGGTTGGTGAATCTCATGATCCACAACCACCACCACTACCACGACTATCCTATTACTACTACCCCCACCACCATCAATACTACTATCATCATCCTCACTACTGCTATCTCCACCACCACTACTACTGCTATGACTACTGATAAGCAGTAGACAGAGGACCAGTCTTAAAGTCGTGAACCCAAGTCCTGCCTCTGACATATACCTTGGTAAGTCACTTAACCTCTAGGTGCCCCAGGCAATTCTCTAAGATTATAAGTTGGAGAGCAATTCTGCAAATTGCTTTGGTGCAGAGAGCTTCTTTCTTAGGAGTTCCCTCTACACACCAATAAAACCACAGTTCTGGTAAAAAAAAAAATTAAAGATAACAGCTCACATTGATATAGCCAGTTAAGTTTACATGACAAGAACTTTCCTCATAAAATGATACACCTGGAGGCAGCTAATAAAAATACTATTATCACAATTTCACAGATGAAGAAACTGAAACTGTAAGAGAAAACTCAGGAACATCAGAGCCAGAAACAGATGTCAAGTCTTCTGGTTTCTAGCTCCTTTCCATTACATCACATTGGGCAAGAGAAAGAATAGAGATTGCCTTCAATCCATCATGACACTTTCTTTGTTCAGCAAAATAGGCCCTAGAGGAAAGGGCTCCCTCTCCCTGTTCTTCCTGCTGCCCCTTAAGACCCTGTTTCAGAAATATAACCAAGCTAGCTCCAATTCCACAGGAGGATTTTCTGTAATTTAGACTGTACTTTCCATTGGGGTTGTCTATACCAAGGCATCTGCTCTGCACTGGTCTACATTAGCCAAAGAATCCAGGAAGAGTCAGGAGAGGGTGTGTGCAGTAGGGGGTGGGGAGGGAGAATATTTGCCCTCTATTCTACACCGTGTATAAATATGTAAATGATAAGGTTGGCAGATATGGGCTGAGTACTTAAGATTATTAAGAGGGCCTCACCTCCTTTTCTTCTTTTCTGGAGAACTTGGAAACTATTGGAATTTCAGTGAGTTATAACCCCTAATGACAGCTCTCCCATGGGCTAGCTCTATGGTGGCTTTTATTTGCCTTGTTGGCTTGTGGCAAGTGCTCCATCCATATGACTGAGGCTTACTTGTCATTTTCTGTGTGGTAAGGAGACTATTTGGCTTATAAAGAGGGATTCACAGCTGGTGTGGGACTTTGACAACATTTTGGAGGAGAACTCATTCATCAACCTTTGCTTTTGGAATCCAGGAATTTAATTGAGGTTTTTCTGTTTTAATTTTAATTTAATTTTTATTTTAAAGAGGTATTTCTTTCCTTAAGGGGCTGGAAGAAGGTGGCAGTATGGGATTGGGGAATGGAATGGTAGGTGGGGGAGGAGACTGAAGGGTTATTCAATCACTAAGCATGTGAAAGGTTATCAGGCACAAGTTTCTGAGTACAGACTAAAATGACATGGTTTAAATTGCCGCAAAATAAAATGATATTAAGTTCCTAACAGGAAATATTATTGGGCCCTTGAAATGGCTACCAATTCTACTCTCTTGATATCTAACAAGAAGAATTCCTTCTCTTGAGGTCTGAAAACATTTTCCTTGTGTTTGTCAGTATGTTTAATTATATCATGTTGGTCTAGAAGAAAGCTGGAATCAGGAGAGATCTGGGCCTGCATCCTGCTTCTGACCTCTATTAGCTAGGTGACTGTGGGCAAGACAATCTTTTTGAGTCTGTTCCTTATCTATAAAATGGTTATGATCATCCCTGTAGGACTTACCACACAGGGAGGTGGTGAGGCTCAAAGTAGCTAATATACAAAATGTGCTTTATAAATGTCAGCTATTATTGTGATTAATCCATTCATTCATTCTTTCAACAAACAGGTATTAAGTACCCACTATATACTATATGTTAAGTTGGGAGACACAAAATTTAGTAAGAGGGGTTCCTTTCATGAAAGAATTTATAAAAGAGATAAAGATGATTCATATAAGAATACACTAAGTTCATGAATAAAGAAATAAATGCTATGAATGGGATAATGAATAAGCTAGATTCACCTGTCTATACTGGCTAGAGAATGTAGGGCTTGCTGGATAGACCTGAAAAATTAAGTGACCTCTTGAGCTATTTCTCTAGCTGTGTGAGTCAATGACACATTTAAAAAAATTTTTTTTAAATTGTCATCTACACTAATATGCTGCAGCTCTGTGCCTGGCATCCTACACAGGGCATACAAATCCTTGGAGACCCTCGATGTTCTGCCACACACTTATTAAAACTTGGCTTTCTGAATTTGATTGTTCTCAAGTGCCATGTGACAGCTCAGCATGTTCACTGTTCTCTTGTCTGAGAGACCCAGCTCTGCAGCTGAAGGGACATTAAAAGAAGAGGGGACAGATGATTCAGAGAGAGAAAAAAGTGCCAATTTGCTCAAATCATCTTGGCAGAAGCCTTTATTGGGTGTCTGTGATGCAGAGCAATGTACCAGGTGTTGTCAGTGGAGGGAGACCCTAATGAGCTCATTCATGCATCCCTCTGTTTAATGAAATAATAGGAGTGGAGAAAGAGTGGATCTTGAATCACCACTAAGAATAATATATACCAGGTGCTGTGCAGAGCACAGGGATCCAAAGATTCACCCTCAATGAGAAGCTCATAGTCTTCACGGAACATTGACGGTTATAAAAAAAAAAAAAAGAAGCTTGGATCTTTCTATGGTCCCCAACCATGGGGTCTTCTGGATTTATTCAACACAGGTTACTATAATTACTTTGCTGTGCTGGTGAAAGGAAAAAAAAATGAGCCAGGGGTGAGAGGGAAAGGAAGGAAGGAAGCAAAAGGAGCAAAGTGGGTAATGACTGATAATTTCCTCTGTTTATAAGATGGCGGGCAGAAGTCCCTTGACCTTGATCTTCAAATCCATCTCCTCTCCAAAACTCCCTGCTTCTCTTGAGGGCACCATTATCCTCCCAGTCACCCAGGTTCATAATCTTAAAATTATCTTTGACTTTGCCTGCTCCCCAACCCCACATTGCCCATATTTGCTAAGTTTTTGGTGATTCCATCTCCCCAACATCTCTTGCCTTTATTCCCTTCTCTCCACTCATAAAGTAATAACTCCAATTAAGGACCTCATAGCCCCTCACCCAGACTACTTCTTAACTTCTCTCCTTGTTTTCAGTGTCTTCCCCCCTTAATTTATTGTCTACACAGATGACAAACTGATATTCCTGAAACATACACCTGACTTTGGTACCTGATTTAATATTTTAACTGTGCCCTAGGGCCTCTGGGTTGATTTGGCTTCCATCTATCTACCTTTCTAGTCTTATTTCATATTATACCCTATTACACAATTTCTGTCCCAGTTAAACTATTCTCTAAACATAACATTTCATTTCTGATCTTTATGCCTTTATACAAGGCTTCCCTGACAAGTTCCCCCTCAGTACTTTTACCTCTAGAAACCCACAGTCTTCATTAAGACATAGTTTGGATGTCAATCCCTACACAAGTCTTTCCTGATCCACTCCCTCCATCTTGTGAACTCTCATTCTTTCTCTCTCTCTGCATCTCTGTCTCTCTCTTTCTCTCTCTGTGTCTCTGTCTCTCTCTGTGTCTCTATCTCTGTCTCTCTCTATCTCTGCATCTCTGTCTCTCTCTCTCTTGCTCTCAATTTCCTTGCTGTTGCTTCTGCACTAGGTATCTGGAGCTTATGTCTCACCTTTTTATGTAGTTCTTGTTCTAAGGTATAAATTGAAAATTTGACTGAACTATAGAAATTGGTCATTCTCTCTCTTCTAAAGTTACTTAAGCCTTGAACTGGAAACTTAAAAGGAAATTATATATGTATGTATATATATATATACATGTACATATATAGCTCTATAAATATGTAATTTCCATATGTGTATGCACACAAATATATATGCATATTTATACATAATTTATACACATATATCAGTGTGTGTGTATATATATATGTGTGTATATACATGCACACATATAGTCAGTAGATATGGACAGCTTGGTGGCACAGTGGATAGAGTGCTGGATCTGGAGTCAGGAAGACTCATCTTCCTAAGTTCAAATCTGGCCTCAGACACTTTCAAGTTGTGTGACCCTGGGCAAGTCACTTAACCCTGTTTGCCTCCATTTCCTCATCTATAAAAAGAGCTGGAGAAGGAAATGGCAAACCACTCCAGTATCTTTGCCAAGAAAACCCCAAATGGGGTCATGAAGAGTAGAGCATGACTGGAACGATTGAGCAACAATAGCATGTAAGTATGTGTGTATATATATATACATATATATATATATATTCACACACAACTGAAACAACTGAATGACAATAGTATGTGTGTATGTGTATAGTTATGTATGTGTGTAAATATATATAATATTTATATACTTGCACACATGATTGAAATAATTGATTGACAATATATGTAAGTATGCATACACATATATAACATATCTACACATAAAACCATATATGTCAATGTTAAAATAAAATTCAAATTATTTTTCACTACCTTCCATCCCCCTCATACACAGATACACTCATGTACACATGTATATGCTTGGCTTAATAAATTTTCATCCTAACCAGTAAGAGTTTGTTGAAGAAAAGGAATATTTCATTCTAGTACATTCCATTCAACAAACATTTATTAAGTTATCTTTCATGGGCCTGTTGCCCATAGCATGTCATGCAACTGAATGACAAATCTATTGAATAAGTACATCTGTATAAAAATCTAGGCCACACACTGAACATAGACAAGGTCAAGGATTAAATAAAAGGAGGGCAGGAAACTTGATTGTATTTGGGAAACTAGGCAGTGTTTTCAAGGACCCCAAGCTGCTCCTCAAGCACAAAAACTTAACTTTTTCATGTTAATGTTCTCTTAGTGATATTCTAGGATTAGGAATCTTGGAACACCATAAGCTCTGAAGAATCAATGTTACAAGTGACCCAAGGAGTGAAGGAGAGATGCACGGAGGGCACAATGTTCTTTATCGTATCTCCAATGGTGACTTAAGCAGAAAAAGTGACTTAAGGGGAATCCTGCAGGAATGTATGATTGTTAAAGGACTGTGTCCATGTGGAAGGACTGATAGCTTGAAATGTGTGCCCCTGATATGTAAAAATGAACCAAAAACCTAGAGCAAAGTGCTCTGGCATTCGGGGGAGGCCTTTTGTGGAGGATGTACAGAGATATATGAATATAACTGGACAGGAGAGAAAGAAAGCATGGATACATTTTGATCTGTACCCTATTTCTCTCTCTTCTTCTTACTCCCTGGAGAAGTCATTACAAGTACTCCAATAAAAAATAGGCAAGCAGTTTGAGCTAGTTCAGTTAACAAATGATGTACAGAGGAAAGGATGGTGGCTTGGGAATCACTACTGCCCCTGAGGTCTGTTGTCTGCGTGACTTCCAGCAAGTTGCTCAGTATCCATAGCTCCTGTCTTCTCATCTATAAAATGAGGGGGTTGGGCTACATGATTTCTTCCAGCTCTAGGTCTATGACACCAATGCTCAAACTTCATCATCAGACCAAGTAAGAATCAGTTGTATAGTAAAGGGGAAAAAAATCACCTAAATTTAAATATTGCTAATACTTGAAATATTAAAATTAATCAAAATATCAATTTATCATTAATATTATTAAATTAAAATACAAAGTTAAATATTTAAAATATTGATACTGTTTTCAATATTGACAACATTTTTCTCATTCTAATTTTCAGTTTCAATGGAGAATAGTCCTGTAAGATGTAGAGGCTGAAGCTTAACTCTAAGGGCAGTGTGTGAGTTCTAGCTGCCCTTGAGGTCAGCAGCAAAGAAGTAAAAACAAACACCACTGGTGTGGGTCACTGGGATAAAAGGAAATATTTACCTCAGCTCTTTCTTGTCCGGGTTGGATCTTCCCCCAGGGTTACTCTCTTGTGTGTATGTTTGCCAACAAAGGATCTCTGGTTCAACAGACAAGCTTAAGGGCAGTCCAGAGTGCATCTGGAGAGTCTAATGGGTGCACCAAAGAAAATGCTAGAACTCAATTACTATTAACTTGGCCATAATGTTGTATATGAAAGAATGAAGCTGAGGCCATTGTAGTTCAATGGATAGTGAACTTTCCACAGTCAGGAGGACCTGGGTTCAAGTTCCTCATCTTACACCTGGGCTTGGCACTGAACGTAGACAAGGTCAAAGATTAAATAAGGGAAAGGCAGGAGGCTTGATTTGATTTGAGAAATTAGTCAGTGTTTTCAAGTACCTCAAACTGCTCATCATGATGAGGTATGGGCTCTGGGAGCCCCCTCTAGCTCTCCTTGATATATATATATGTGTGTGTGTGTGTGTGTGTGTGTGTGTGTGTGTGTGTGTGTGTGTGTGTGTATGTATGTATGTATGTATAATTATTCTATACATACTTCTATTTATCAGTTCTTTCTCTGAATCCAGAAAGTGTCTTTCTTCACATGTCCTTTATAGTTAAGTTGGGTATTTATGATAGATGAAGTAACTCATACAGCTCAGGGTTAGAAATCTTGGAATACCATAACTTCTGAAGAATCAATATCTTAAGTGACCCAAGAAGTAAAGCAGAGACAGATACACGGAGGACACTTTTTTTTAAAGCATATCTCCAATGCTGATCTAAGCACTAAAAGTGACCTAAGGAGAATCTTACAGGAATATATGATTGTCAAAAGACAGTGGCCATGAGAAGGATCGAGAATTTCAGTGCTGTTCTGATACCCCTAAAATGTAAAAACAAACCAAAAATTTAGAGGGAGTCCTCTGACATTTGGTGTGGATCTTCTGTGGAGGTTGTATGGGGACATATGGACATAATAACTGTATAGGATGAGAAAGCATGGGTGCATTTTGATTTGTATCCTATTTCTCTCCCTTCTTACTCCCTGCAAATGTCATTACAAGTACTCCAATAATAGTAGTAAGTACTGTCTTATAAGCTCTTTCATTCTGGGCCTCAACCTCTCAGTGCCCCCAGGCAATCCTCTCAGACTCTAAATTGCTGAGAAGGAGGTTATCTATATTGGTAAAGAAAGTACATCACTTGGGCCCTCTCTATTCCCCTGCACCCGCAAAATAAGCTAAAGAATTGCAGGCCAAGTTGAGATGAGAACTTAATAGATTGGGGAAATTCCTATGATGTCAGATAGTTTCAGAGGGAGAGAGAGAAAGAGGGAAAAAGAAGGAGAGAGAGAGAGAGAGAGAGAGAGAGAGAGAGAGAGAGAGAGAGAGAGAGAGAGAGAGAGAGAGAGAGAGATATTGTGTAGCCTTCTCCTGAACTTCCTCAACCCTCCTGGCCCTCATTCAGGTGTGAGACATAAAATAGTCAATTAATAACAGTGAGAAGAATCTTATGGTACTGGACTTCATCCCTTAGTTTCACACACATGCATATATACACATACATACATACTTACATATATATGCACATGTATATACACACATGCACATCTATATGTATACATACACCCTCACACATATACAAAAATTATTCTGAAATTCATTCTAAGGAGGAGATATCACAGAATCTCAAATTTGGAAAGGCCCTCAGAGGTCATCAATTCTAGGTCATACCTGGATGAGAATTGTTGTTGAGTCATGTCCAAATCTTTGTGACCCCATGGATCATAGAACACCAATACTGACCATGGGGTTTTCCTGGGAAAGATACTTGAGTGGTCTGCTATTTCCTTCTCTAGTGGATTAGAGCAAGCTGAGTTTAAGTGACTTGCCCAGGATCACACAGCCAGTACGTGTCTAAGGCTGGATTTGAACTCTGACCTTCCTGTCTCCAGGCCCAGCACTCTATCCACTGAGCCACCTACCTACTTCCTTCTATGAACAAAAATACCATTGGGAAAATATCTATCAGTGCTTTCTTGCTAAAAGATTTACTAACTCTAGCAGGAATTCTTAACCCTTTTTATATCTGTAATGTGAACGGAATAGAAAGATCTTCCCCATCCATTAATAGGTCAGTATCATGGACTGCTTTGACTGTCTGGTGAAACCTAAAGACCCCTTCTCTGAATAGTGTTCTTAAATGCATAAAGAAAAATACACAGGATTACAATGGAAATCAATTTTATTGGAATACAGTTACCAAAATGAAAAAGAAAAAGCTCACAGACTCCATAGTTCAAGAATTCCTACATCTAAAGGTATTATATTCTCCTTCTAAATAGCTCTAGTTTCTAGGAAACTTTCTGTTATGTCAAACCTAAATTTGCATCTTTGTGACTCCTACCCATTGCCCCTTCTGGGATCAAGCAGACCAATTCTCCTCTCTCTTCCACCTGGTAACCCTTCAAAAACTTGCAGATAGCTCTCAGACCCTCCCATACATATGTCTCCTCTTCTGGAGGCTAAACATTCTTCATTGTTTTCAGTTTTTGTTGAAGAAAAAATTTTAAAGTCTTCCTGATCCGAAGTTGGTTCTCCATTTACTATGCATATTTTTCTCTGAACTGCCAGGAGCTACTCACTTATTCATTTCAGTGCCCCTGATGGGCCTTGCTCTCAAAGGCATGATCTTGAGGTCCCTCATTATCCTCTTGATGCTCTCCAGCCGAACTCTCATAAATATGGCTCTCATTAACTGTTTCCCTTCTGATCTTAATGGTTTGAGATTTATTTGGGCACTATCTTTTCAAGTCTTAAACCTTCAAATGTTAATTTTATCTTTTCCCATCCTCTTTATTCTTTTCTTGATCATGAACTCTCTCTCAATTTATAGATCTGAAAGGTCATTTCTTTCCTTTTCCTTGAAAAATGTGACCTTTTATATGTAGGTCATAAGAACCTATCTTATATCCATATGAAAGCATATGCTCCAATTCACAAATAATTAGACAACCACAAATAAAAGAATTCTGAGGTTCCACCTCCAATCCATTGATTTGACAAAGCTGACCAAAAAAGAAAATAATTAATGTTGGATAATGTACATTATTCATCTAATATGGATAATGGTAATACCCATCTCACAGGATTGTTGTGCGGATCAAATGAGAGAATGTATAAAAGGGCAAGGTGAATGGAGTGCCTGGGTGGGAGTCAGGAAGACCTGAATTCAAATCCAGCCTCAGATACTAGCTGTGTGACTCAGGGCAAGTCACTTAACTCTGCCTCAGTTTCCTCATCTGTAATACGAGCTAGGGAAAGAAATGTCAAACTCCAGTATCTTTGCCAAGAAAAAGTCAAATGGGGTCATGAAGAGTCAAACACAACTGAAATGACTGAACAACAATAACATATATGTATACACACACATGAAGTGCTTTGCAAAGGTTAAAGTGCTACATAATGTAGTTTTGTTAGCTGTTACTATTATTGTTGTTATTCTGTCTCTGACACTTACTTGCTGTGTCAGTGGCTGACAGAGGTTAGTGAGTTACGTAAGGGACAGAGAGTGAAAAAAGTTTAAGAAGCATTTAAAATGCAAAAGTTGAACTAGATCTCCCCTCAGTCTCCTTTCCAGGCCTGATTCTTTGATCCTATGAATTTATAGTTTTGTAGAGTCAATTGTGGGTGCTAAGAGACTATTACTTGCCCATGGTCAAAAATCAATTTTTGTTGAAGGAAAAATTTTAAAGTCTTCCCGATCCTAAGTTTGTCCTCCATTTACTATGCACATTTTTCTCTGAACTGCCAGTAGTTATTCACTTATTCAAGATCACTTACTCAGATTGTTAAGGTTTAATTACACCTTTGTTTTTGGTCTGTATGGGTAAAATGCCCAAATAACTTTGAGAAAAAAGAAAATGACAAATGTTGGAAGATCTGATGTCAAACAGACATTATAGAACTGTTTGGTGATCCACCAAATCTGGAAATCAATTTGGAATTATCCCCTACTTCCCAAATTACTAAATTATAGAGGTCCTATGTCCTAGTGATACTACTACTCAGTCTAGATCAGGGCTTCTTAAACTTTTTCCACTCTCTACCCCTTTTCGAATTTTGGCAGCATTGGTTGGCTTTGTATGGCTTGAGGGCACACACAGTGCAAAATGCGCATGCTCTGTGTTCAGAACCAAGGCTGCAGTGAAATTGCCCCATACAACATGGGTAAGTGCTGCCAGAAACACCTTGGATTCATTACACATTTAATTTTGAAATAATTTTTGATCCTTGTGCATTCAAAAACCCTTTACTGTTGCCAACTATTTCATGACCCCATGCTGGCTGTTACCCCATGGTTTAAGAAGCACTGGTATAGACACCAAAGAGACCAAAGAAAGAAGAAAAACGTCTACATATGCAAACATGTTTGTAGTAGCTCCTTTTATAGTGTGAAAGAACTCTAAACTAAGGGTGTATCCATTAATTGAGGGAATGGTTGAACAAATTATGGTCTATGACTATAGGAGAGAGAAAAAAGAAATGCTCAATAATTAGAAAAAGAGAAAAAAATACAGAACCCAGAGCTGAACATAATATTTAAGAAATATAATATTTAAAAATTGCATCTGAAAGGAGAGTACAGTCAGAAGAGTACAATGGGACTCCACCTCTCTGATACTAGATATTATATTTCTTTAAATGTAGTCGAAGTTTGAATGATTTCTTGTTTGTCATAACCCACTATTGACTCATTAAGCTTTTACCAGTGGTGTTAAACTCAAATAGAAACAAGCCCTACAGGTACATACTTACTTAGAAAACCACAAATTGATATTATCTGTCTTGCATTGTATTTTTATTTACTTATAAATTTAATTTATTTCCTAATTACATTCTAATCTAGATGGGTTGCCTCACTAGGGAGTTCTCCTGGTGCTTCCTAAGAGTTTGGCATCTCTGTAGCCCATTAAAATTTCTAGCTCTTTATTTTTGAATGAATTACTGTCTAGCCCTGCTTTCCCCATCCTAAGCTAATGTTGACATTTTTAATCTTTTAACTTCTTTAAACCCAAGACTTTTCATTCATCTCTATTATTTTTCATCTTATTACATACTCAAACCTGTCTAGATCTTTTTAGATTTTGTCTCTATTATTGAATGTGCTCATTTTACCTTCTACCTTTGATTCATCTGCAAATTTGATAAGCCTGCCATCTATATTTTTATGCAAGTCACTGATAAAAATTCTAAATTGAACATGATTAAGCAAAGATTCCTGGAGCACTTCACTACAGACCACTTTCCATGATGACATTGAACCATTAATAACTGTTCCTTGGAAGTGACCATTCAGTCCATTCCAAATCTTTCTAACTGTACAACTCTCTAACCCACACATTTCTATATTATCCCAAGAAAAGTATGAAGACTTTGCCCAATACTTTACTTCAATCTAGGTGAACTAAATATGTATCATTTTCCTGATATCCTACCAATTCAGTACCCCTGTTAAAAAAATGAAGTTTATCTAAAATAATTCATTCTTGATTAATCTATGATCATACCTTCCTTTTCTAAATATTTATTACCATTCCTTTTATTATATGTATTCTAGAATTTTTCCAGAAATCAGTTAGGTTAGACCTCCATGCTAAAGTAAAAATGGAAGGAATCTTGGCAGAAAATCTTGGCATCTCATGCTAGATTTGGAAGGAGGGGAAGTAGATTTCAGAGTTCAAACAAAGACAGGTAGAATCACATCACATAAAATTCTACAGGAAAAAGCTGAAGAAAAATGGAACACTTTTAAGAATTAAATTCTTATGACAGAATCCCGAGTAATTTCAATGAGGAAGAAATGAGGTGAATATTTAATCAACTGATGTGGCATTGACCATTTCTGATTTTTAAAATTAATTGTATAGAAGTGGGGAAACTAGAGCAGGTAAAGAGAATAAACACAAAAGATCCGTATGGCTCTGTAAGACTAATGACAGGAATGCTAATGCCCAGAATGAGCCAAAGCTGATGAATGACAGACAACAAACAGTTTTCAAAGCTATGATAGACATGAGGAAAATCCAAGAAGGAAGAGGTCTATGAGATAAAGACAATGGATAATAAAGGGGTAGCAGAACTACTAAACTCTTATTTTGCATTTATTCTTTTCAGAGTGAGAAGAATAAGACAAAAATGATTAACAGAGAGTTGAAATCTAAGATAAAATGAAAAAAAAAATTGCTAAGAAAGCTTTGGAGAGCTTCTCCAGGTCTAGACAAGCCACATAGTTGAGTATTCAAAGAATTTGTGGGTATAGTTACTGCTGAGCTGCTGTCTTTGAAAAGTTTTGGGGATCGAGACACATTTTGGGCAGCATGTTTCAGTTTTCAAAAAAGAAATTTTTATTCTTTAAACTTTAGGGAGGTGAGCTGGTTTTGATTCTTAACTAAATTATGGGGCACATTGTGAAAGGGAAGGTTTGTGACAATGTAATAGGGACAGCAATCACCCCTATAAGCCATCATAGGTTCATGCAGAGTAAGTCATAACATCAACAATAACAACAACAACACCTTTTTTCTATTTTTGATAGTGTTATCAGGATGACAGAAATAGGAATGCCTAAACACAGCATACTTGAATTTCAGCAAGGCATTTGGCAAAGTCTTTCATGTTATATTTTTAGACAACATAGACAGATATGGTCTAGATTAGAGTGAAATAAATGATTATTAATTACCAGTGATTTGGGAAGATCCAAATTCTTCCTTTTTCTAAAGTCCTCATTTCTAAACTCAGTCTCTGAAGCACGTTACTGATGCTGGCAGAAAGGATTAACATTCTCCTCAATCTAGGTATTAGTATCCCACACAACTTTACTAGGGATTTAGTCTAAGGTGAAACTCCTGGTGCATTATCTTATACTCTGGTTTGAGTGAGGGATACAGATTCTTTGTCTAGAGTTCCCCAGGTTGGGGAACCCAGCCCCTCATTAGCTCATTGTAAAATTAATTCTCTCTTATTACTCATTAACCAATCAGAGTTGATTGCCACTCTTAGGAACACCCATTCTTCCAAGGCATATAAACTGTGAGCCCAACTGCCATGAGGTGTCTTTGGCATTCAAGAGTGTCACTCTGACCCTATTATTAATAAAATTAAATAAATAAATAAAATTTAAAAAATGATTAATTACCCAGAAGTTATATCTCTTGAACTTTTTAAAAGTCATAAGAGGTATCAAATATGTAGCCCATGGTCCAAATGTACCCCACAACACTCCCTAATGTGTCTCGAACCAGATTATAATGTAGTTCCTATATGTTTTAATATGTTGATGTTCTAATTTTAAAAAAAAGAGAGAAATAGATGACTATTTGCAGCCATGTTGTAGGGACGAGTCTCAGTCAGGTACAGGTTAGATTATATAAGTTCTGGTTTAGAGGATCTACAATCGTATGGTTATAAGACTTAGAAATTATTCATGTTCAAATAGTATCCTAAACCAAAGAACCAAAAAGTTATCATGACATTAGAGCAGAGCTTGTTCACTGGCAGGACCTGACCCTGTCACTGGGGACTAATCCTATGTTAGGAAGCCTATACATAGATAAAATTGCTTTTGTTCAGTCCCTAAGTCCCTCTTACTCCTAGTAATTCCTGCAAGGTTTGGGGATCAGAGCCTGGAACACCATGGGAGCTGTGGCTTGGTTCTGATATTTCAATAAGGATATAAAAAAACCCTTGTGTCTTCTAACTAATTCTACACACAATACATATACACACATATATTTCTATGTACATACCCACACACTGTACAAACATAATATACATAGTTACACATATGTACATGTGCACACCTCTACACATATGCATACACTCCCATCCTCACACACTCTCTCACCTCACCCTCATATACATATATATGCGTATGTATTTATATTCCTAATTGTTGTTTTCCCTATTTTTGGTGGTGGTGGTATCTTCCTGTTTCTGACACTTGCTATGTGACCCTGGGCAAATAAATCCCAATCTTTTTTAACCCAAAGTCTCTCATCTGTAATATAAGGAGATTAGAATTAGTGCCTTCTGAGGCCCCTTTCCGTGTCTGATTCTATGATCCTATGAATTTATAGTCTTATAGAATTAATTGGGTGCTGAAAAGCTGTGACTTGCCCAAAGTCAAAACCATTATAGTTTTTGTTGTTTGTTTTTGGAGGCAATCTAGGTTAAATGACTTGCCCAGGGTCACATAACTAGTAAGCATCTGAGGCTGTATTTGAACTCAAGTCTTCCTGACTCCAGTGGTGGTGTTCTATCCACCTAGCTGCCCCCAAATCATTATGTTTTTAAGCCAAGACTTGAACTCACATCTTCCTAATCCTGATGCTGGTCCTCCCTTCACTCTGCACATTGCCTCTGACAGACTAGGACTGACCCACTTGCTCAAGGTCAATTACTCAGATTTTTAAGGCTTCCTTACTCTCATGGGTTTACTCTGCATGGGCAGCATGCCCAAGTAGCTGTGAGAAAATTTTCATCAGGGCCCCCAATCCTGTCCATCTTCCCATCATCTTTATACCATTAAATACTACCCAGGTAAAACCACGCTATAGGAGAGCTGAAAGCAATCTTATCTTTCAAAGGTTTATGAAAATGTTGTTGTGGACCCTGATTTTTCATCTATGTAGTTCTCCCCTTTCCATCTTTCAATCTCCCACATTTCTATTCTCCTAAATTCCATCTTCCTGGAGGCCTTGTTGATAGAGTTATCCATCGAATTTCTTCCTTTTTGCTCACTTATCCATGGAAGGAAAACGGGCTAACTTCAGCCTTGGCTTGTTCAGGGCATAGAAGATGACCTCTCTCATTGTGAAGTCCTTCAGGCATAGGGCTGGGCTGAGTGTTCACATCAATACACATACCTGACTGACAGGAGGGCTGGTAAATAAACAAACAAAGGAACAGTTCTGATGAGTAGCTTGTACAAATGAGCAAACACGAAGACAATCTCTGAAAACCAAGGGGAAACTTGAAACGGGATCTGGAGCTCCTCCCTTTACCCCACACAGTACATTCATTTGACTGTCACTAAATTTCACGTATTCTGGCCATAGAACAGACCAGAAAAAATACTAAAAGTAGTTTTTGAAGATTTGTTTGGGGTAATTAAATCGCACCTGCTCATCAGACGTGAAACAGTCAGGGGGGTGGGCTCGAGGTCTATAGTTTGTTTTTTACCACCCCGATCTACCTTCCTTTCCTTCCTCATACTTCTTCCTTGCTAGGAAAACCCCCTCCACACCCCTTCCATTAAGGGCCAACTAAGGTCTTTTAGCCTTAGAGTTGAAGGGATGATTCCCCAATAAAGGACATTTGAAAACCATAACACACCATCTAAATGTGAGCTGTCATCATCATCATTTAAATTTTAATACTAGGAACTCTTCCAGGCTGTTCCACACAATTTGGTGCTTAATTCTTTGCTTGCCGACGCCAGTGAAGGGGAACCCTTTGCTTTCCAAGGCAGCCTGTTTGGTTCTTGGATACCTTGAATTGTTGGGGAGTTTTTCCTCATGTCAAGCCCAGGTCTGCCTTTCTGCATCTGCCATTCATTATCCTCAGTCCTTGTCTTCTCTATAGTCTTACCTACAGCTAGGTCCCAATAAGTTTGAATAATGAATCCTGTGAAGTGGTTACATTATTCTAAGTCACACTGAATGTTTCCATTGGGTTAGAACCAATTACCGCATTTTACATTATTAAAGCTCTGAAAAGTGCATTAAAATACATGTGACCACTCTGTGAGATTCATGATTTGCACTGTTCTAGACCTAGCAGCACACATTTCTTGGATAACTCATTTCCCTAATTACATGGGTAAGCAACTTGAGGGCAAGGACTTATTTAATATTTTTTCTTGTGTCTTTTTTATTTATGGTCTGGTCAATAAGCTAGTAAAATGCTTTCAAAAATGCCAGGGCTACAGGGGCAGCCAGGTGGCTCAGTGAGTAAGAGCACCGGCTCCAGTGTCAGGATGACCTGGGGATCAAATCTGGGCTCAGATACTTAGCACCACACCCAGAAATAACTGGCTGTGTAACCTTGAGCATGTTACTTAACCCCGATTGCTTTAAAAAAAAATGCCAGGTCTAGAAGGGAAGGTCATTTCATCCAACCTTTTCATTTGATGGAGGAAGCCATATGGTTAAATGATTTGTCTAAAGCAAGATCTCCTTACTCTTTTATCCAATCTTCTTGGTCTTGCACCAAGCTGCCTCTTCATTGATTGCCTGATGACTAAAAAAACCTTTAGGCTCAGAGTAATGACTTAGCAATACTGGGGTGGCAGATTATTGGGTGATATTTTAGTGCCAGGTAGTTCCTACCCATTTGCCTCTTCAAATCACACAATGGAGTGGCTAGGTGGCACAGTGAAGGAGTCAGGAGGACCTGAGTTCAAATCAGACTTCAGACACTTAATACTTATTAGCCTGGTGATTTTGGGCAAGTCACTTAACCCCAATTGCCCTGCCCTCCCCCCTCCAAAAAAACAAACAAAAAAAAAATCACACAACGTAGGTGGCCATGTACTCCTATTCTATGGAGGAACCTATCATGAGGAAACAAGGTCTGGGTTGGAAAATGATTATCATATCATCATAAGATCATAGATATAAAGCCAGAAGGGCTTGTAGATGTTATCTAATCTACATCTTTCATTTTACAAATGAAGAAATTGAACCTGAAAGAGTTGAATTGACTTAAACTGGAATTTGAAACCAAATCTTCTGACTGCAAATCTGTCATTCTTTCCATTGGGTTACATTGTTTCCCTCTGGAAAGTAGGAAGGGGTCCTTGAGAAAATCTAGCTCAGTTCTCACCTTTTTCCAGATGAGCAAACTGAGGTCAAAAGAGAAGTGAAGGGAGCGGACAAAATGCAATTAGATTAGATATTGAAATGACTGTACTCAAAGAGTAGTGGTTAATGGGCCAATGTTGTGCTAAAATGATCTCTTGTTCTGGTACCTCTGCCCACCATCCTCTCTCACCTCTTCTAGTCAGTATAGTAAATTTATAAGTAGCCAGTATAAAAAAAGGGGTAATAGTAGAAAGTAAGATTGCAAAAGGAAACTTGGAAGTCACCTACAAACTGTCCCAAAGATCAAAGGAGCATAATTTACAAATTGTATCATATCAACCAAAAACCACATCCTAGTAATATATGCTGAATCAGGGGAAGCCATCTGGATGCTGCTGTCAGGGGCTTTTGTTCCTAAGATATGTAAACCCCAGACAAATCTAGTCTTCCACACTAAAGACCAGCAGATCATCAAATGGTGCTGATAATTTTGTGATGATAATTATATGATAACATTTGTGGCACTGATGTTAACTTAGAAGTTTTCTTGATAACTTTGAAATGATTTGAATATATTAATGAACTAACCTCAAGGTGACACAGATAATAGTCTATCCCTCCCCAAACAACAAAAAACCCCAAAACAACAGCATATAAAAATGGAATGCCAAACTCCTGCCCCATTTCCTAAGGGTCCATGCTGCCTGGAGCTGCCAGCTCTAATCCCTGGTTTCAGGAATGTTATTATTTGCCTCTCCCTTTCCCCATCCTCTTCCTCACACTGCTAGTTTTCTTTTGCCATCTCATCCTCTATTCCCACACTGTCAATCTCTGTATCCCTTTTGCCTCTTATCTCTATATTTTCTACACTTTCCCCCCCCACAAAACTCTGTGCCTAATTAAAGTGTGAATATAGCCTTGTTTTCCAATGCCACTTATGCTCTTTCTTGCTGAGTATTCCAAGAGCTGGGCATGTTTGCTCCCATTTCATAGTCTCATAAATAAATAGCCAATTCAAATGTGAATTTGGTGGTTCTTCAGTAGAGTGCCCCCATGGATTTGTCCTTAGATACTTTTTAACAATTACAATGTCATCCATGTTGTGTTCAGCAAATTTGCAGATAGTACAAATCTGGGAAAGACAGCTAACAAACTAAAATGACAGAGACCAGATACAAAAGGAACTTGACCAAACAGAGTATTGGACTGAGTCAAACAAAATGGAGTTCAGGATGGGTAAATGCAAAGAATACAATTGGGTACAAAAAATCAACTTAGGGGCAGCTCAGTGGCACAGTCAATAGAGCACCGGCCCTGGAGTCAGGAGGACCTGGGTTTGGATCCTGCCTCAGACACTTAACACACAAAAAACTAGCCGTGTGACCTTGGGCAAATCATTTAAACCCAATTGTCCTAGAAAAAGCAAAAAAAAAAATCAATTTAACAAGAACATCAGTGGAAAAGCATAGTAGTGTGCAGACCGGGGGAGGGGGGGAGGGTTTTAAGGGAACTTCAGGCTTAATCTGAGTCAGTTTAGGTCTCCCACAAAACTAATTAAAAACAGTATGGTTTTCAAGAAAAATGATATAACAGCCTCTCTCTCTATTCTGCCATAGTCATGTCACATTTGGAGTATTGTGCTCAATTGTGGAACTGTAGTCTAAGAAAAACACTGGTAAGTGCTGAAGAAGGCAAGGTTTTGAATCCATGACACAAGAGAATTCATTGGGGGAACTAGGAATGTTTAGCCTGGGGAAGAGAAAGTGGTACATGAAAACCATCTTCAAGTAATTAAAAAAAAGGTATTTCTTTTTTTTTTAATTTTTAGTAGACAACATTCAGTTCCACAAATTTCTGAGTTTCAAATTTTCTCACCCTTCCTCTCCCTCCTAAGATGTCATACAATCTGATTTAAGTTCTATATATACCTTCACATTAAACATATTTTCACAATAGTCAAGTTGTTGTAAAAAAGAATTATAACCAATGGAATGAACCATGAGAGAGAAGAAATAAAACAAAACAAAAATGAGAGAGCAAATGGTTTGCTTCAATCTGCATTCAGACTCCATAATTCTTTTTCTTGATGTCAATAGCCTTTTCCATCATGAGTGTTTTGGAGGTGTCTTAGAACCTTGCATTGCTGAGAAGAGCCAAGTCTATCAAAGTTGGTCATAAAAAGGTTCTTCTATAGAGGATGGATTGACTTGCTCTTTGGAGTAGTGGCAGATTCCTTCTCATTGGAGATTTTCTGAGACTGGACAAGCACTTTTTGGCTATGTTATTGTGGGAATCTTTTTCAGGCATAGGTTGGCTTAAATGGCAAGGGTGGCTATTTCTATCACTGAAATTCAATGATTGTGACTTGCCCAAGCTTACTTCGTATCAGAATTCAAATCTCACACTTTGGTGCCTTTACTCTTTTCCTGATATCATTTTTCCTTTAATAACAAGACCCTTCTTACCACAACTAAGTCAGAAGCTGGGCATCCTTACCTGATCCTTAATCAGGAGTCTCAAGCCCCTCTATTAAAAGCAACAAAAGGATAAAAATTAAAGTTTTATAATACTCTGTTGCTAACTGACAACAGGTTAAACTATAGAGGAATGGAAGGGACTTTGGAAATCTGGCTAGTTCGAATCAGTCCTTTTTTTCAATCCAGCTCTAAGACTCTTTAAAAAGAAATAGAGATTGTCAAGGATTATATACAGAAAAAGATGGTCCTGAAGTGATAATGACAGATAACAGATGGACACAATAAATTTATATTCTATAGAAATACAGTTATCCCTTGCACATCATGAGGGTTAAGTGTACAGTGTCCCCTTGATCTGGAAAATCTGCATAAAATTTTTTTACCTTCCCTTCACATCAGAGAAAAAATCTGAATTCTTTTTTTTGTGGGGTGTTTATGGTACCTTATTGTAAAATTTGGGTTAAGTATTTGGTCATATGCTATATTATGTAACATATACATATGCATGCATACATACATACACACATATGTAATACATTTCTGACTTTCTAAATGTTTTCTGTGTTGTTTTCTGGCCTTCACATGTCTCTGCAGCTTCTACAAAACTCCTCAAAATTCCCATTTAGTTTCTTATGCCAACCTGCAATATATTGAAATCTCAATGGGGAAAATTGTGATGTGGAAGGGATAATGAAAAAAAATAGTAATAGTGATAATAATAACTGGCATTTATGTAGTGCTTTGAGGTTTGCAAAGCAAATATTATTTCATTTGATCCTCAAACAGTCCTGTAAGGTAGGTGCTTTTATTATCCTCATTTTACAGATGAGAAAACTGAAGCAAATAGAGGTTAAGTGACTTGCTCAGGGTCATACAGCTACTAAATGTCTAAGATCAAATTTAAACTCAGTTCTTCTTGCTTCTAGGTCTAGAGCTCTATCCATTGAGCCACCTAGCTAGAAAAAGACATTGAGGTTTTTGAGCAGGTCCTCTACAGAGAATTTATGAAATACCATGGATAAGAATCACACACCATGGAGGAGTTCTCAATATGCATTTATTAAGTAGTTGCTACTACTCTAGGCACTATGAATAGATACAGAAATTAAAGCAAACAAAAACAGTTTCTGACCTCAAAAATCTTACAATATCTGAATGAAACTATATGTATACAGATGAATAAATATAAAATATCTACAAGTAAAGTAAAGGTTCATATGGGGGTAGGGAAATCAGGAAAGGACTATGAAACTTGAGATGAGTCCTGAAGGAAGTTTTGGGTTCCAGGAGTTAGAATTAAGGAAGGAGAGAATTCTAGGTATGGGGCTTGGGGGAGGTGGGGAGAAAGAGAGTTAAAGGATACTATATGGAAAATTATGGAGGCAAGGGATGGAATGCTATATGATGAAACAAACAGATTTAGTTGAAACAAAGAGGATGTCGATAGCCTTTTCCATTCCATAATATGTAATCATCCAGGAAAGACACACTGGAACCAGACTGTGAAGGGCTCTAAATCTCAAAGAAAAAAGTTTGTAGCATGTCCCAGAGGCAAAAGGGAGCCACTGAATCTTCTGTTGTGATCCCTATGTGATTGTGTACCCAGACTAATGAGATCATGAATCTTTCAAAGTAAGTGAACTATAGAAGAACTATTGCTTTGGCCCCTCTGGGGACAGGAAAAGATGACTATGGTCACTGTAAACTGTTCCAATAATTGGAGCTTGGGTGCTGGGAGAGTATTGATTTTTCTGACTATCTCACAGGCTTTGTCCACAGTAGTTGCAGTGGGGGCAGTCCACTCTCCATTTATAAATTGACACTTGGAAAGATCAAAGGTTCATCAAGGCAGCAATTAGTTCTGGTAATTTATCAGCTGTTTGGGTTTGTCTGGGTGGAGAAGAAAGGGGGGTTCTGCATGAGCTCCTGTCCAAAGTGTTGCCGGTAGCCTGAGCCAGGGAAGCTGTGTGGCTGCAATGGCCCTGTCTATATCTGCCATTTGTCAGTGCTGTCAGTCTTTCTGTTACCTGATCTGGTTTGTTGTTCATCCTGCAGGTGAAAAGGACAGATTCCACTGGGTGCTAATGTCATCTGAACTGACCTCTTCTTTGTCTGCTCAACAATGAGACTGTCATCTGCCTGTGGAGCACTTAAACACACACACACACACACACAGACACACATACACACACACTAGAATGTAATGTGAAATCAAAAAAGGAATTGGGAAGAGGAGTGGGTTGTGCTGGTCTTTTAGTCTATAAAGTTTGGGGATTCTTAGGACCAGACAGTTGGGAAAGTTGAGTGCTTCTCCTTCCCTGGTTTCTCCCAGACCCAGAACAAGATAGCTCCAGCCCAACTCTGGGAATAATAATAAAATCCACTCATATTTCTTCTAGGTGTCTTTTTAAAGGTTTATAAACACTTTCTTTCTCAATAACCCTGTAAGCTAGGTATTGTGAATTTTTGTCATTCTTATTTTAAAGATAAGGAAACTGAAGATCAGAGAAGTGAAGGGTCTTGCCTGGGGTCAGAAAACTTGATCTAATGTCTCCTGACTCCAAGTTCAGTGCTCATTCTCCCTTGCCAGCATCAGTGTAGTTAAAAAAGTACTCTGGACTCCTTAAGACTATGGTCTTAAGGCTGACATTCTCCTGGGGATAATCCCATGGGAAAAGGTGGAATATTCCTGCATTTAACTTTTATTGATTTTCCTGATCTTTCCTCCCTGCAAAATAATTTACCTTTTATTTATTTTATACATTTTCTATCTATCTATCTATCTATCTATCTATCTATCTATCTATCTATCTATCTATC
>NW_027186345.1:60338-63931 GCF_028583685.1 Petaurus breviceps papuanus | reverse complement strand
TCTATCTATCTATCTATCTATCTATCTATCTATCTATCTATCTATCTATCTATCTCTATCAATCTATCTAACATGTCTCCTTTGAGAATATGTAAACTTCTTGAGGGAAGGGATTTTTTTTTTTCATTTTTGTCTTCATGTCTCTACCAGCTAGTACAGTGCCTGGCTCATAGACAGCACTTAATAAATGGTCATTTGCTTGATGGAAGCAGCCATTTGACTTTTGCATAGCTCTGATGGTTAGAATGTTTTTCTTGACATCAAGCTTCAGTTGGAATATTTGCTCCCACCTCTGACCATCTTTGCTCCCAATTCAGCCCTCTGGTGCCAAGTCAATCAGGTCTAATGACTGCTCCCCATGAAAACTCTTCAAATATTATCATGTCTCCTCTCAAAACCTTTCTTTCTCCTGAATAAATATGGCCAGCAACTGCTCCTCATGTGGCATGATCCCAGCCCTTCAATGTCCCAGTTTCCTTCCTCTGAATTCTCTTCAGCCTTTAAATGCCCTTCCTAAAATGCGCTAAGAACTTTACACACAATTCTCCAAATATGGTCAGGCAAGGGCACATTTTTACTACTGGTCATTACTACCATCTTACTACATCTCAAGATCAAAGTAGCTTTTCTGTCTGCTATAATGCACTTCTGACTTACAACCCAATTCCCTTCCCACCCAGATATTTTCACACTAGTTTCTATCTCACCATTGCTCCACCCTCTCATATTTTGATGCTGGATTTTTTGTGAACTTATGTAGGATTTTCTATTCATCCTTGCAAAATTTCATTGAAATAGATTTGGCACAATGTTCTACCCTGCCATGATCTTTCTGAATTCTGACTCCATTAACCAAAGTGAGATCTAAAATAATTATCAATTTTTCAGAATGAATTTGAAATTCAATTTGGTACATTTGTATCAACAAAAATGATGGTTTTTATTATTAGAACATGCATTTTAAAACAATTCTGTTTCTCTTAAGTATTTGGTTAAAAAAAAAAACCTATGAAGAACTAATTCCTGAACATTGTTGCCCCTCCTATCCCTCCTCTTTGCTAGAGTGGGATTTGGGGAATAGAGTGTAGAGAAGGAGGTGATTCTGGCCAACTAGTAATCCTTAAGTCTGTGGTATATATATATTCTAAGTCCATTATCTAATCTACCTTCCATCACCAAGGCAAAATGGAATGCCCCTCCTCAGTCCCCAACTATTCCCTCCAGTTGCATGTTTTTGTAATGTCCTTTCCCCTTTAAGGATGCCCATTTTAATCTGATTCCACCTGTTAACAAATGTTTACCTGAGGAGGAAGGAGGAAAAGCATATCTTGTAATTTACCCCTGGCCAGAACCCTACTTAAGGAACCACTGGGCTCTGTGGGTAATGGCAAAACTGTCTCCATGTGCTGTTTACCTTTCAGGCCTCAGCAATGAGGAAGTACTGATCAATCTCATTCGAAGACCTGAATTCTTAGAATGACTATGGTCTGTCAATATCTTACCCTCATTATTACTCAGACTGTCAAATTTCTTACTGCTGGGAGTTTTTTTTTTTCTTTTAAATTTAATCCATGCAGTATGTACATATATGCAAAAAAAAACTTTCTAACTTTTTGAGTAACCTGGAGAATATAACTAAACTCTACTTATCTAGAGATCACAACCTCACTTTTCTAGAACACAGCTGACAACTCTGAAGGAAGCAAAAGAGACCTCTGAGCAGTCAAGAGGAAGGTATTGTGGAAAAACATCTGGAATAAGTGTTGAAAACCTGGCTTCGATTCTTAGATCTGTTACATACTAGCTGTGTTACCTTGAGAAAGTCACTTCCCTCTGAATCTCAGTTTCTTCTCCTGTGAAATGGGAACATTTTACCCAAGGTTATCTTTTTCATAGGATTATTATGTAAAAAGTCTGAATAGATGTGTCAGCTTTTACCGTTATTGCTAATAATTGCTATTCAAGTTTCTTGCAGTTTTTTTTAAGGGGATGAAGTAAAATAACTGGAAAAGTGCTTTGAAAAATAACTGTAAGCTGTTAATAAATGTCATAATATTTATATAGTTTATTTAGAGAGCTCCTCAGGCTCTCACTCAGCACCTATTTTCTTTTATGCTACATGAAATTTAGATACAGTTTGTTACCTGTTTTTCCAGCCAACAAAAGAAGTAGCAAATTGGGGGAGGAAGTTGGAGCTAGAGATAAATACATTGTAAAAGTGAGATAGTACAACAGAGAATATGACCGCAAGAAAGAAGATTAAAAGAAAAACCTATGAAAATCAAACTGAAGAACTTAAAAGCAATCTGAGGCTAATTAGAGAAGAGACAAATAATCCTATAGTCTTGAAAGCTTCTGAAGGTAGCATTGAATTGCAGCACAAGACACTATTTGGTACATCCATCCATCCATCCATCCATCCAATCAACCGGTCAAAATCTGATTAAGTATAGACTTATATACTGTTTTAGGTGATTTGAGAAATACCAAAAGAGAGAGACAGAAAGAAAGTGGAGACAGAGACAGAGTGACAGAGAGAGGAGAGACAAACAGAGAGGGAGGGGAGGAGAGAGAGACAGAGAGAGAGAGAGAGAGAGAGAGACAGACAGACAGACAGACAGACAGACAGACAGATAGAGAGACAGACAGAGACAGAGAGACAGAGAGAGAGACAGAGACAGAGAGAGACAGAGACAGAGAGAGAGAATGTTAACCACTGTTCTTTATAGTCACCAAGAGGTCTTTTGATAAGAATTTCTCTCTCTCTCTCTCTCTCTCTCTCTCTCTCTCTCTCTCTCTCACACACACACACACACACACACACACATATGTGTATATATTTATATATGTGTGTGATGTGTTGTAATGTTAATGGGATATAAGATCTTCCAGGCCCATTAAGAGAAACTTGCTTAGGGGAGGCTTGCTTGTTGGAAGGCTTTCACACCTTTTGCTAATTTCTAATTAGGCATTGAATTGCAAGGGTTGTGATGCCTTCTGGCTCTGAGAAGTTTATATATATTCTGAGTTTGTATTTTGCTTTGGGGGCTTGCTTATGAGGAGGATCTTGTGATTTCCTGGTCGAGATTCTTAGTGGCCATATGTTTAGAGCTCCCTGACTGCTCAGATGTAAAGGCTCATTCAATTCAGGGATGTATGTAAAATGTATAGCAATATTGCTTGGATTCAGGCAGCCAGAGCCCTGTCTCTCTTTATCTCTGCCTGTATTTTTTTTTAAAGCAATCAGGGTTAAGTAATTTGCTCAAGGTTACACAGCCAGTTATTTCTGGGTGTGGTGCTAAGTATCTGAGCCCAGATTTGATCCCCAGGTCATCCCAACACTGGAGCCGGTGCTCTTACTTGCTGAGCCACCTGGCCACCCCTTCTGCCTGTATTTTCTCTGAAGTTCAGGGTGCTAATTTTTCACCTGAATTAGTGAATATATTTAAAAAAGATTGTTGACCCCTTAAACAACTGTCTTTCCTAGTAAAGCAGATCTAAGAACCTGTGCTAGCAGACATCCTGGGTATGCCAGTGTGGTTGCCTGTGTGTGTGTGTGTGTGTGTGTGTGTGTGTGTGTGTGTGTGTGTGTG
>NW_027186345.1:47161-60328 GCF_028583685.1 Petaurus breviceps papuanus | reverse complement strand
GTGTGTGTGTGTGTGTGTGTGTGTGTGTGTGTGTGTGTGTGTGTGTGAAACAAACACTAATCATATGCTAGGCACTGCACTTTGTGCTGGAGATTAAATGATGAAAACCATAGTGCTTATTGGGGAGATATAACATATATGTAAGAATGAAACATAAACTTTATGCCAAGTAATTTAAACAGGGAGAGAGTGTTAATAAGGAGAGGGACCTAAGGTTAGGTTTCCTATAGAAGGCAGCTGAGCTGTGCTTTGAAGGAAGTTGTGGATTTGAGGGGAAGCTGAGAGGAGAAGAGAAGGCCTTCCAGGCATGAGGGAACAACCTGTGCAAAGACCCAGAGACAAGAGATTGAATGTCATATAAGGAGAACAGCTAGCAGGTTATTTTGCGTGTAGTGGGAAGTGTGTGTATGAAGGTAAGCGACATGAAACAAAAGACTAGAAAGATGTGTGGGGGCAGCTGGCGGTGGCTCTTAAGGGCACAGCTTGAGAGCTTGCACTTATCTTTTTTGTCTGTGTCTGTCCACCTAAGCATGCAAACAGGATTGTGACTTTACAAGTGAAGATCAGTTGCTACATTTCATGCAATATGAAGACTCTGATTATTAGCTATTGATTACCTCCAATTTATTCTGTATGTTTCTTCTCTGTACATAATTGTTTTCATGTTGTAACCCCCAACTATGCCGTGAGCTCTTTGAGTGCAGGAACCATCTCTTGATTTTCCTTGTATTTCTCGGTACTTACCCCATTCATACATTCTTACTGACTGACTGATGGAAGATTCATGTATTCAGTTTTTTACAAAGGGAGGATAAAGCTAGAGAGAGGGAGATTTAGGCTACAGTACCCCAATGAGTACCTGAACCCTGAAAGCCAATTCAGCACACAGATCATTCCACAACTGGCTTAGCTTTTGGAGGACTGATAGGTTTTCCTGGTTAGTCATCCAGCAACCACTTGAAAACTTTGAATTTGAATAGAGAGGGGGAATTCGCTAGGCATTCTTATTAAGCTCTTCACTTTTAGCTCTCTTGAATTTTGCCTTGTTAGCTTTAGCTTATTGTCATTTACCTATGTCTTTTTAAAAAATTTTTTTTATTTTTATTTTTTTGCTTTTTGGAGGGCAGGGCAATTTGGGTTACGTGACTTGCCCAAGGTTGTATGGCTAGTAAGTGTTAATTGTCTGAGGCCTAATTTGAACTCAGGTCCTCCTGACTCCAGGGCAGTACTCTATTCACTGTGCCACCTAGCTGCCCCCCCCATGTCTTTATTTTATACATGCCTTGTATATGTAGACATATGAACATTTATATGTATTGTCTCCCCAAATAGAATGTAAATTGCCTGAGGGCAGGGGCTACTTCAGTTTTGTACTTTTATCCCCAAAGTTTCACATAGCGCTTGATGCTTAATAGGCAATAAATGTTTAGTTGCGTGCTTGATTTGGTTTCATAGAAACCTTCATCCAGGTTGACATAAATTTTGTTATCAATGTTTTTTGAATCTAGTCACCTCTTACTTGTATCACTGAGTTCACAAATCTCCACCTTGTCCACAGGACTATTGTGAGAAACTTTGTCAAATGGCTTGCTGAAATTTAGATATACTATGTCTACAGAATTTCTTTTCATCTACCAGTCTAGTAACCCTATCAACAAAGGAAATGAGGTTAGTCTGGCAAATGAGATAACATATGTGAATTTGCTTTGAATAACATGAATGGCTATACAAATGTTTGGCATTGTTATTAATATTACTGTAAAGTAATGCAACTCATCAAGACTGGGCTCTTTCAGCACTTACTTATGAATAATAACTAAATTTTATTAGAATTTAGGAGAGGTGACCTACATATTGATTGATTTCAATACCAATTATACTTGTGTTCCTATCAATTTATATATAACATCCCTTTTTAAAAACTAAAACATGCTGATGATATGAAACTATGAATGACAGAAAACATAGGATACCTGAATTGATGTCCCAAAAAATTTCAAGAAAGTAGAGTAGCGATCTAAAATTAACAAGATGAAATTTAATGAGATAAATGCAAAGTTCCCTAGTTGGGTTCAAGAAATCAACGGTAGATCATATGGCAAAATCCTAGGTGCTGGGGTCCACTATAATTTAGCATTTTTGTATCAATTTATTTTTTCTTGTTGCAGGCTTTTGGAGATTGTTAGAAGAAATTATAATCACTCCCATTAAGAATGTTTAAAAGTGTTTCATAACCACCTTAAAGGACCTCTTTGTTTATAGATCTTCTAGTGTCCATGTTCAAAAGTATGGTAAGATAAACATTTTCCCTCTAATGTGGTTTCAAGTGGGAATACTTGCTATCATATCCATTAAATGTACGATTATGAGTAGCTTGTATGTGTTTGGTTTTAGTTGATGATATTTTTAATAAAGGAGTGCATGTATATATATATATATATACATATGAGTGCAAGTATGTATGAATTTTAACATTCTTTGAAGCAACAATTTTAATGTTACTGTGGACTTCGGCAGTTATTTCCTTTGGTTTTTATGTATCTTTCACCTGCTTTGCCAAACTTCTGATCTGTTGGTATGAGGAATGTCTACCTCCTCCCTGTCACAGACTTGGCCAAATATGTGTTTGGCTTTTAACTGACCATAAGTAATTATTAACTCTGTAGGATGGATTAACATTTTATGTTAATAACACTGCAAGCAGCTTTGAGATGCCGCAGTTTGATAAAATCTTCTGAAGTTGTTCCTATCAAGGCTCTGAAGGACAGCACCATGACCAGAAACATCAGACTGGGCCTGCGGTACTTTCCTTAGGGGTCTAGAGAAACTTTGTCTTTAGTCTGCCTAATGTCATACCAGGAAACACAACAGTCAAAATCTTTTAAGTGGAGAGGCTCAGATTTCAAATATAGCAGTCTTATTTAGTGTAAATAAACAGCTAGCTCACATATATTTTGGACCATTTTTCATGATTGCCTGAGGGCATTTCTTGAGCTGATGTGTAATTTGTTTGTTATATGGCATTAGGGGGAAGTATAGTTTTAGAAGGGTGTCAGATATCATTTCACACACACACAAAAAGTATCCAGGTTCTTGCTTTATACAGGATATCACACCAGGAAAAGGAAGGTATCACTCTTGACCTCAAGAAAGTCTACTTGGGGAGAGAAAATCCATATACCTAGAACTAAGAACACTTAAAAGGCAAGTGGGAGTTATGTAGATACTCTCTGATTGTCTCAGTCGTGAAAATAAGAATCTGGGATCAAAGATCTAGAATTGGAAGGGGTCATCTCAGAGGTCATCTAGTCCAATTCCCTCATTTGAACTATGAAAAGACTAAGACCCCAGGAGGGTTAAGTGACTTGCCCTAGGTCACACAAAATAAGATAGTCATTTGCAAAATAATAACAATAATGATGATGAGGAGGATAACAGCTAACATTTGTATTGCATATACTATGTAGCAAGCACTGTGCTAAGTGCTTTATAATTATTATCTCATTTGGTCCTCACAATAAACCTGGGAGGTGAGTACTATTATTATTCCCATTTTACAGATGAGGAAACAGAGGCAAATATAGGTTAAATGACTTGTCTAAGGTCACACAGTTAATACGTGTCTGAGGCTGTATTTGAACTTAAGGGTGCCTGACTCCAGGCCTGGTTCTCTATTCTAGCTCATTTGAAACCAAATCCCCTGAGCCCAGAGGCAGGTCTCATTGCATTGTACCCTACCACTTTACTTAAGGAGACTTTTCCTATCCTACTCATAAGTGGGGAACAAAGATAAGTGACCATTTATCTGAAAGTAAAGCACATTTCAAAGGCAGTGTTAACCAGATGAAAGAGAAAGTTGTGGTATAGTGGTCAGAGTTCTCTCTTCTCTGCTAGTTAGAATGTGAGTGGCCTTGGGAAAATCATTTCACCTGAAATGGTCAGTATTCTCCCATCTAAGACAGAAGGAGATTTGAACAGATGCCCTCCAGAGTCCCTTCTAGTTCTAAATTTTATGGTCTTAGGAAACTATGAACTGATGTTCTATAAGTGAATTTTATTTCCTGGTGCCCCTGAGCTCCATATTCTGTACCCCTTGTTCTCCTAATTGGATCCATTGACATTTGCCCTCCTCAAGTGTTTGGTGTCTTCTATCCCTCTCTCCTCAAACAAAGCCTGTTCTCAGGAAAGGGTCTCTCATGACCTCAATCACAATAAAGAATAAAGGACTAATGATGTTAGGATAGTGCCTTAAAGCTAGTGTGTTTTCAAAAAATGCTTGTTTAATAAAGGAATGAACCCATCCTAGGAGAATATTTATTTTTAATTACTATAAGTTCTGGTAATTAACTCGTAGAGATAATTGAGACATCCTAATGAAACCTCCATTGAAAGATGTAGGAATCAAGGATGCCTTGTGAAGTGTAGTGATTTTTTAAATAAAGACCACCATCTTAATTACTAGAAGAGTTGAGTATAGAAATCAGGACTCCTGATTTCCATAAGAAGTGTTAGGCAAAAAGAACATACTTTTGTGCCAGGTACTGTGCTAAGTGCTGGGGATACAATGAGAAGGATAAGGAAGTCCCTGGCCTCCAGGAGCTCATAACCTAATGGGGAAGACAACAAACAAATATGTACAAAGAAGATATACACAGGACAAATTGTAAATTAACAGGGAAGGCAGAAGGATTAAGAGGAATTGGTTTAAATGTCAAATTTTCTACTCAGTTCTGGTCTTTGCATCAGAAATGCTTGAAAGTCCTCTATTTCCTTCTATGCCCATTTTCCCCATGTGTGATTACACTTAGTTTTGGGGGGTAGGTTATTTTGGGTTATAATCTTGGCTCCATTGCCTTCCAGAATATCATATTCCAAGCCTTCTGTTTCTTTAGAGTAGTGGCTGCTAAATCTTATGTGATTAACTATAGCTCCAAAGTATTTGAATTATTTCTTTCTGGCTGCTTGTAGTAATTTTTCCTTGACTTGTGAGTTCTGGATTTTGACTATAATATTCCTAGTTTTCATTTGAGGATCTCTCTAGGAGATGACTGGTATATTCTTTCAACTTCTGCTTTGTCCTTTGGTTCTAAGATTTCTAGGCAGTTTTCATTTATGATTTCTTGAAATATTATGTCTAGGCTTTTTTATTTTTTGTCATGACTTTCAAGTATTCCAGTGATTCTTAAATTATTTCCCTTTGATTTATTTTCCAGGTCAAATTTTACTATGAGATATTTAAACATTTTCTTTAATTTTTTTTCAGTCTTTGGAATTTATTTTGTTGTTTCTTAATGTCTCATGATCATTAGCTTCCACTTGGCCAATTTTAATACTTTTTTTTTTAAGCAATCGAGGTTAAGTAACTTGTTCAAGGTTACATGGCCAGTTATTTCTGGGTGTGGTGCTGAGTGTCTGAGCCCGGGATTCAATCTCCAGGTCATCCCAACACTGGAGCCGGTGCTCTTACTTGGTGAGCCACCTGGCCACCCCTAAGCAATTGGGGTTAAGTAACTTGCTCAAGGTTACACAGCCAGGTGTTTCTGGGTGGGTGCTAAGTGTCTGAGCCCGGGATTCGATCTCCAAGTCATCCCAACACTGGAGCCGGTGCTCTTACTCACTGTGCTACCTGGCTGCCCCAATTTTAATTCTTGAAGAGTTATTTTCCTCAGTGAGGTTTTATATCTCTTTTACTAAGCTGTTGCCTAGCATCTACCATCTTGCTTCCACACCCTCTTTGTCTATCTTCATAAGCTGCTTTGGGCTGGAAAAATGTCTCACCGTATCTGTTTCTTGGCTTAGCAAGAAACTTAGCTTACTTCTCTTTTCATATTTTTCTTTTATAGCTTTCTTTCCAATTTTTTTTTAATAGGGAAACCTACAAAACCATTCCCTCTTCATTCTAGTGTCTTCTCCCTCTTATTTTTTGCCTATTTGTTCTCTATGCATTTTGTTTGTACAAATTTATTCTCTCCCCCATTAGATTGAGAACTCCTGGAGGGCAGGGACTACCTTACATGTCTCTTTGCATCCCCAGTGCTTAATACAATGCTTGGCATATAGTAGGTGCTTAATAAGTGCTTATTGACTGGTGGAAGTTGAAAGAATTTGACCTGGAACACTTTCTATGTTAATATGAAGGAAGCTGTGGAGGTGCTAAGGCAAAAATGACACCTCTCACTCCACCATCTTGATTCTGTCCTTCTTTTAAGAAGGATTAGGAAAGACTGCCTGCAGAAGGTTGGACTCACCATACTATTATATGTCAACCCATCTTTTGAGACTTGCATCAATTCCTCACTTCTCCAGGGTCAGCTAAAACCTTCTCTGGTCAGTCTACTTACTAATGATCTACACACTTTGAATATTCTGGGCTTTGGTTACCTATACCTTCATTTATCATTACATTTATATATTACCTTGTGATTTATCTTGTGTTTCCATTCAACCCTTGATTTGGATTTAACTTTTTACTTAGGAAGTAGTGAGACTCCCTGGAACAAGCACTAGATTTGGAGTCAGACAACCTGGGTTCTAATCCTACGTTTGTACTTTACTACATGTATGACTTTGGCTAAATCACTGCCTCTTTTGGGGCTCAAATTTCTTCAACTACAAAATGAAAGGGTTAGACTAGAAGGCTTCTGAAGTCTCTTCTAGGATCCCACATCTTCCATTTTTCCAAGTAGACTGTCATCTCCTTGAGGGAAGGGAACCTGTATAATAAGTGTTCTATTCATCATAGCCACAGTATGTATTTAGTTGTATGCATAGTAAGCAATAGGACTGTCTCCAGAGAAGAAGAATATGGGACAAATCACACTGCCCTCAATAGCTTTTGCTTAAAATAAGATAACATTGTGGATGAAATTCATGATGTCATTTGGGGTAGGTGACATAATCCCCATGTGCTCCTGTTTTTATCTTCTCAGTCATAGGGGGCTATCATCTGAATTGGTGGGGGTAAGTCCTCACACCAGAAGATTTGTAGATGAAATCACAGCTCTATGGTATACTGCATAAAGTTAGGTTAAGATGAACAGTAAGGGTAACCCTCAGGGAAGCCTGAGGAAAAGGTGTGAAAGGAGATGGGATAGTAGTATTCCTCTTTACCTTGGTCCTAGTGGAAAAGCTGGTGGGGAAGTGTGGAAGATCATGGGACTAAGAGTTAGGAGATGTACGTTCAGTGCTGGTGCTAAAATTAGTCAGTCTATAAACATTCCTATCTACTCTGTGCCAGGTACTATGTTAAGCACTGGAGATGCAAAGAAAAGTAAAAAAAAAAACCAGTCCAATATACAACCACTCATTTACTTTTCTGAGCCTTGGTTTCCTCATTTGTCAAATGGAGTTAAATTTGCTCATGTCTAAGAACCAGCCCAGCTCTAATAGCTAATGATTCTATGATCCTTGACAGTATGAAATGAACATCAGAACCTTAAGTAAATCATCTTAACAATAGATTAAAGAACAAACACCTCCTGGTCCTCATGCCACTGTCACCTGCTACTGCCTTGAACCTCAGGCTCATTGATTGCCCAGAATGTTATACCAGAGAGATGACTTTGGAAAGGACCCAACAAATATTTGTTGAATGAAGAAATGAATGCCAGCATGAACTTTTAAAACCTAGAGTGAAACTGTGACAGTTTTCTTTAAACACATTTTCTCATTCCTTTGTAAGGAAGGTATCTGTTGGGACACCGTCCCAGAATCTTGAGGATAATGTTTCCATAGGGCCTGCCAGGACCAGGACATTTTCTGGTTGGCTTTGGTGCCAGCACAGACTGAATTGGTTTGATTTGGGGTATGACATAAACCACAGGAGTGGTATGTAGAGGCAATGGCAGTGGGGGCCATAATAGAACCACACATCTGTTTCCTTGCTGCTTCTCGGTGTTAGATTTATAACAGTCTTGTCACGGGCATGTTTTTGCCATCCCCTGCACAGCATTAGCCTTTGGAGCATTCAGACAGCAGCCCTTTTCAGTTTCTGGGAGTGCTTAATGAAAGTCAAGTCCATGAGCAACACCAATGTACCTGCTGGTTTCTAGGACTATGGAGCCCACTTCCTTGCTGTCCTATTTGCCCATGTAGTTGTAACCAAAAGAATCATTGAAAGAGTCACAATCTATTGTGAATTTGATTGCCTGGGCCACTCCTACTTCACTGGAAGTCTTATGAGAAGTTACTGAACTTCCAGGCTCAAGAAGAGAAGAAACAAATTCTAGCCTGAAAGCAGTAGTTTTGCCTTGGAGGCTAGAACTGAGAAATGAGAAGAATGTCACATTCTGTCACATTTGGCTATTGCTTTTTTATTTTGACCATCATTTCACTAATCTAATTAAGTTGTTTGTTTAACTATGAACTTGGGGTCTAAATGAATGTTAACAGCCTGGATCTACTAGATGGAATTGCCAGGAGGTGGGACCAGACAAACAGATGAGTTACTCTTGATTTAAGGCCTGGAATGTAACAGAGATCTGGACTACAAAGGGCCCCAAGACAAGGCTTTTTCTCTTCTGGAGGCCTGATCATCCAGGTACAACAACAAGCCTGTTGTATCTATGGGGGTGGCCTGTGAGAGACAGCAGGAGATCTGTTACACATTCAATTACAGTAGAGTCAAAGAATTTTAACTTAATGCCTTTTCTGTACCAGACACTGTGCTGGGTACAAAGACAAAAACAATACAGTCTCTGCCCTCAAAGAGTTTATATATGACTATAGAGATATATCCTTAACACAAATTAGCAGAAAAGACCAGAGAAGGCTTCTTGGGGGAAGAAGTTACTGGGCAGCTACTGGATGCAAGGCTGGGACTGGTAGAAAACCCAATGCATTATCTCTGAGCCCTGTCCACTCATTGCTTAGTTGTGAGTGAAGTGGGGTGCTTGTCCCTGATCACTTTCTTTCTCTGGTTCTGTTTCTTCTGTAAAAGGCTTAAACTGAATAATGTGTTTCACCTCCATATCCTGTAAATCTGAGCTATTATTGTCTTGTTGCCCACCCTGAGCTAGAATCACAGTCAGAACTTCACAGAATTGAGTAGGTGTGTGCTTAGACTTGGGTTTGGGGCAAGTGATGCCCTAGGGAAGTTGGCAGTCACTATAGGGACTGACATGAAATGCACTTTCTGGATATGGACAGACTTGGAGAGTTTAGGGCTTTCTGTAGTAAAATACTTTAAATCGATTCATCTCAACTTTACGAAAATCAGGAAGGGTGGAGTCCTCAGCGAAATTGTAAAGTGAGTGATGTTGGTCTGCTGGGCCTCATAGTCCTGCTCTGATGGTTCTCTTCTCCCTGGGGTTGCCCTGATCTCCAGATGCTCAAGCCTTCCCTGCCCCACCTCTACCAAGCTTTCTCTCTCTAGGTATCCCTCTGTGACTCAGCTCTTTTTTCAATCTTTACTTCTCTTCAAAGCTCATAGGTTCATAGATATAGAACTGGAAGGAACTCAGTTTGAAAGAGACCCTAGTTCAATTGCTTCATTTTACGGGACGTCAAGGGAAGCTCAGTGACTATCCAAGGTCGTTGGTAGTATGCATCAGAGGTAGTATTTGAACCCAGTTGCTTATATTATTGCACCAAACTGTTGTATTTCATTTCCTATTTTTCTAAGCTCCCTCTGTGTGTGTGTGTGTGTGTGTGTGTGTGTGTGTGTGTATGTACACACACTTGGGAAAAGTAAACATTAGGTCATTATCAACTAACACTTAAGTTCAAATTATATGAATGTATTATGTGGTATTATTCATAATTACATATTATAAAGATAATATATAGTAGCATGTGGTTATATTAAAATATATAATTATAATATACAATAATGTGATTAATACATAATTACATATTATACCATATAATATAATACTATACAATAATGTACAATACTCCTTTCTACTGATGTTTCTGGCTAGCTGACATAACTTTTATATGTAAATATAATATATAATTAATACATATTATATATAACAATATATATAGGTGTTAATAGTTGATAATCACTTAATATTTACTTTTTCTAAGTACTCTGCATTTCAACAAGGCCTTCAATCCTTTAACTCTAAGGAGTGAGTTCTGTGACATTTTTAAGGCCCTAGGCCAAGCAAGTAAGAAATATATTTTGTGTGCAAAAGACCTTTCAGGAATCATGAAAGAGAGACCCAAGAGAGGCTGCCTACTCTATCTGTAAGGTGAGTCTGGAATTTGGAGAAACGGAGCCATTTTTATTTTACATTCTATATTAATTTTGTGATAGGAGCAAGAATAAAATTTACAAATATTCCAGCCTGATTCTGGCAGTAATGATTTATTCTGTAGTGATGTGATATTGTAACCATCTCTGAATTGAGCTTAGGCCTTCTTTAGGCCCTTCTGAATTCGACTATATTAATAGCTAGTTCTATAGGCAGTTTGAGTGGCCCCATAGAGTATCTACTGAGAAAGTGAATAGGCAAAGGCTTTAAAGAAAGTTTGGTGTGGCTTGATTTTCATGTGTGTGTACACAGCCCAATCTCAGTTGAAGAGTTGTTTTTAGAAAGCTCCTGGGGTGGCATAGTCTATACCCCCAGAGGCAAAGGCACAATAGACTTGTTTTCCGTATAAGGCAGTCCCTTTGGCTTCTGTTTGCTGATGGATTCCTTGCCTTAAGAAAGGAAATGGTCTCACAGGGTCTAGAGACCCCAAAGCAGATTACATGACAATACATGGAATTTCAAGAATACCAAAGGAGGGAGAATACCTTTGTTGTAGCTTTCAGCTCAGAAGACACCCTTTCCACACATTCCATCCCCTTCCCCTCCCTGCTTTAACTAATATAATCTTCCCACAGAAACTGGGGGCAAAGAAAGATCACTGGGAACAAAGGATAATAGAGTATGTGTACATATACATGGACACATACAAACAATTATTTTTTGTTCCTGATTGGCAACCAGACTCACAATTTTGGATATATCTTTGAATCTCTGTTGCCAAAGATCCCCCAAATGTAGTTCACTGCCCACATTATCCTTATCCTTAAGCCTCTATAAAAAACCAACCAACCAACCAACCAAACAAAAAAAAAAACCAGCCCTCCAAAAATCTATTCTTTACTTTCTAACCTCCTGATGTTTGGGGTATCTAGCTCTCTTCTTAGTCCCAATTCATAGGGTTATCAAATTAGAACTGGAAGAGTCATTTAGTCCAACACCTCCATTTTATAGATAAGGAGATTAAATCCCAAAGAGGCAAAATAACTTACCCAAGGTCACACAGGTAATAATGCTAGAACAAAGGTTTGGCCCCTAATCTAATGGGGGTATGACACCAAATCTGGTCCTCCTACCACTGTACCTCCTACCCCAGATTGCCTCCTAGTTCATTTTTATGGCTATCTTGGTTTCCATCAGTGACTCGAGTGCTGTGGAAAATGTTATTTTTATAAAGAAATTGATGAAAGTTTGATGGAAGGAAAAAGTTCCTAACAATTATAACTGCCCAAAAGCAGAATGCGGTATTTTGGGTGGTGGTAGGCACCCCTCAGGCACATTTTCAAACCAAGGTTAGATGGTGACTTGTGTATGTTGTAAATCGAATGTTTATTGAGGTAGATTAAACTAGATAAACTCTGAAGCCCCTTCCATCTCTGAGTTTCTGAGGGATTAAAGTGTGTTTTGTCTGTCTGTTATAGCCAAACTTAATAGCCTTTGAATGTGTAAGGAAAGGCAAGGATTCTTTACTCACATAATAGACTTTTTCATCACACACTATAAAGACAATATATAAGGGAGGCTAGTTGGTGCAGTGAATAGAGCACCAGCCCTGGAGTCAGGAGGACCTGAATTCAAATTCGGCCTCAGACACAACACAAAAACTAGCCATGTGACCTTGGGCAAGTCACTTAACCCCAATTGCCCTCCAAAAAGCTGGAAAAAAAAGATCACGTATATTACCTATAGAAATAACTGAAGAACTCAGGATTGTAAGCCCACAACCTAGATTAGTTTCTAAACTTTTCTGGTTTCTCCCAGAAGACAGTCGTCCTGAAGAAAGAGTTTTTAATCAGGCAGGGTTTTTAATTGGGAGATAGAGGGTTCAGCAACATCTTGGATCATTAGGTAATTTCCTGGGGGGAGTAGATCAAAGAGGAATGTTGTAGGACTTTTATGTGCCTGATGCCCATCAGTGAGGATCTTTCTTTAGGGGCAGAGAAATTATAAGAAAGATCAGCTGGCCCAATTCAGACTAGCAGCTCTGGGCTAGATCTGCCTACAGCTTTCATCTTTGGTTACTTCCCCAGTTCTAGTGCATGATGTTCCTAGAGCTTGGGAGCAATATGATTTCCCCAGATTGACAAAGACAACAGTAAACATTTAATACATAGCTACTATATGTACAACACCATGCTAGGTACCAGGAGAGATGCAAATGTTACGTAAGGCATGTTCCTCCCCACTTATTGTCTAGAAGAGAAATAAGAACTAAACTAGAATATTATACTATGCCCAATTACATAATAAGCATATTCAAGCTTTCCTAAATAAAGTGTTATGTGGAGTCTAATGGGAAAAAGAGACTTTTTCCTGGAGGACTAAGGATAAGGGAAGGCTTTTAGGAGAAGCTGTTTAAGGGAGGTTTCACATGAAGTACCAGAATTCAGGAGGCCAAAAAAGAAAGGTCATTTTAGGCACATGGGAGGAACAGTGCAGATAAAGGTATTTGGGCCATAGCTCACTGCATCATACAGCTAGAGCTGGAAGGGCCCTCAGAGGCCATCTAGTTCAACCCCTTCTCTTTAGAGATGAGGAAACTGAAGAGCAGAGAAGCAGGATTTTAAACCAAGTTTCTTTCCATTTGAAACATGAGGATGAAATCCATGGAGCTGGTGAGGTCAGAAAGTAGTTAAATTCACCTGGACTATTAAGTATGTGAATAGGAACAGTATTAATTAAGGCTTTAACAGTAGGTTGGCACCAAATTGTGGAGGGCCTTCAGATTCAAGGAGAATATTTCATTCCTGCATTAATTCATTCATTCACTTATTTATTTATTCATCTATCTATCATCTCTCTTCTATCTATCTATCTGTCTGTCTATCTCTCTTTGTCTTTCTATCTCTCTATCTCTCTATCTCTCTATCTATCTATCTATCTATCTATCTATCTATCTATCTATCTATCT
>NW_027186345.1:40525-47151 GCF_028583685.1 Petaurus breviceps papuanus | reverse complement strand
TCTATCTATCTATCTATCTATCTATCTATCTATCTATCTATCTATCTATCTATCTATCATCTTCCAAGCATATTGATTTATTAGGCCATCTATCCCAATTGCCTAACAAAGCTGAACCATGCCCTTTTCTCAGCTTAGGGAATGATAGGGGATGACAGACTTTTATACGATAAAAACAATTAATCAAATAAGGCCAATTATTTAAAAGGAGACGATACAAGATTAGGTAATCTGATTTCTTTTTCTTTTCTTTTAGTAAATGTTATTTTATTTTTTCTAATGATGTATAAAGGTAGTTTTCAACATTCATTTTTTATAAGATTTTGAGTTCCAAATTTTTCTCCTTCCCTCCTTTTCCCCTTCCCCAAGATGGCAAGCAATCTGATATAGGTTATACATGTGCAATCATGTTACACATATTTCCACATTAGTCATGTTGTGAATGAAGAAACAGAACAAAAGGGAAAAGTGAAAAACAATAACAACAAACTGAAAATAATATGTTTTGATCTGCATTTAGACTCTGTGGTCCTTTCTCTGAATGTGATTAGCATTTTCTATCATGAGTCTTTTTGGAATTGTCTTGGGTTGTTTGTTGTATTTCTAAGAAGAGCTAAGTCGATCGTTATTACACAATGTTGTCATTGCTAGGTACAATATTTTGGTTCTGCTCACTTCATTCAACATCAGTTCATGTAAGTCTTTCCAGGTTTTTCTGAAATCTGCCTGGTCATTATTTCTTGTAGCATAGTACACATTCATATACCATAACTTGTTCAGCCATTCCTCAGTTGCTGGGCATCTCCTCAATGTCCAATTCTTTGCTACCACTAAAAGAGCTGCTGTTAGGGGTGGCCAGGTGGCTCAGCAAGTAAAGAGCAGCAGCTCCAGTGTTGAGATGACCTGGGGATCAAATCTGGGCTCAGATACTTAGCACCACACCCAGAAATAACTGGCCATGTAACCTTGAGCAAGTTACTTAACCCCAATTGCTTAAAAGAAAAAAGGAGCTGCTGTAAATATTTTTGTACATGTGGGTCCTTTTCCCTTTTTTATGATCTCTTTGGAATACAGACCTAGTAGAGGTATTGCTGAATCAAAGGGTAAGCACAATTTGATTACCCATTGGGCATAGTTCCAAACTGCTCCCAGGAGATTTTAAACTTTACTTAGTAGGTCACAGAGGGTTCCTGGACATTTTTGAGCAGGAAAATTCCTTAACCAGATCTATGCATAAGAAAAAAAAATATTCTTCAGGAACATGAAGTAGGTAGAAGAGGGTGGAGGGGTAAAGACAAAGAAACTAAACCAAGGGGAGGCTAAAAATTATGACACTCATGAATGGCCCCTCCTACAGCATTAGGAAACAAGTAGAGAAAATCCAACGGTTGGGGGAAGCTGTCAAAAGGATTTCATGTTATCTTTCTACCTCCTTACCCCCCACATCATTGTGCCAACCTAAGGTCTTTCATAGGGTTGAGCATTTGAAGGGACATTAGTTCTTTGAGCCCCTTGAGTGAGGCCTTGTGAAGTCCATAGGTAAGTTGACTTTGTGAGGATTTTTCAGTAAGAAAGACATCTGGTTTTCTAATCGGGTTCTCACTTTCCATTACAACACACTGCCTCTCACAACACTTCACTGCTTTCATTGGTTTTCTGTTTGATTCCATGACAAATTCAAATTACCCCTCTTACCTCTCAGGTTATATATACTAGGCTATCTCCTTGTTAACCTTACTTCAATGCCTCAGCAGAATTAATGGCAATGACTGCATTGAGTAAAATATCTACAAAACTTTGAATCTTGCTTGAGTTTTCAGTCCTGAGCATTTTAAAATTACAATTCAAGGTTTGTAGTAGGTGATTTCTCTTAAGTTGCCTTTTGATTTTAAGTCCCATGAACCTTAGAAATCAAGAATTCTTGTTTTTATCACCATAGAGGAAGCCATATAGTTGAAGAATGATGCCTGAGAATAAATTAGACAATTAATCATCAAGGATTCATTAAGTTCCTCTTTTGTGCCCATACTGTACTCAGTGCTGGGTATACAAAGACAAAAATGAAAAATTGCCTGAACTCAAAGAACTCATATTTTCTCAGGAGAAACTGCCAAAACAAATACACACATATACAGAACATATACAAAACAACTGCAAGATAATTTTGGGGGTGGAGGAGGTACTATTAGCTCTGTATGGGGCAGAGGTAGGGAAACTTTTATTAAGGGTATTTGTTCTGTGAAGTTTATATTCAGTCAAAGGGCCACACTTGAGGACCTAGGAAGGCACTCATGGTCTCAAGGTCACAGGTTCCCACCCCTGGACTATGGGGTATATTTGAGAGGATCTAGAAAAGCCTTATGTAGAAGATGGTTTTGGAGCTGACTTAAAAAATACTTTTATAGTTATTATTTTTAAGAAATTATTTTTTTCAGTTCCAAATTCTCTCCTTCCCCATCCACTGAGAAGACAAGAACTATGATGCCTAGCACTTATTTGAATTCATACGAAACATATTTCCACATTAATCTTCTTCCAAAAAAAAGAAAGGAAAGTAAAGAAGAAAAAAATGCTTCAATTTGCACACTGAGAATGTCAATTCTCTATTTGGAGGTGGATAGCATTTTATATCATGAATCCTTTAGAGTTATAGTGAATCATTATATTGATCAGAGATATCTTTACAATATTCCTGTTACTGTGTAGATAATTCTCCAGATCTGTTCATTTTACTTTGCATCAGTTCCTAAAATCTTTCCATGTTTTTCTGAAACCATCCCTTCATTATTTCTTACAGCACAACAGTATTCTATCATATTCATGTACCATAATTTGCTCAGCCATTCCTTATTTGATGGGAATCTCCTCAGCTTCCAACTCTGCCATTGCACAAAGAACCACTGTAAATATTTTGTACACATGAATCCTTTTCCTTTACTTTGATCTTGTTATGTTATATAGACTTAGCAGAGGTATTGCTGGGTCAAAGGGTATGCACAGTTTTATAGCCCTTTGGGCATAGTTCCAATTTGTTCTTCAGAATGGATGAACTAATGCACAGTAGAGCTGACTTTGAAAGGAAAGCTAGAATTTCCAAGACAAGGAGGTGAGAAGGGAGAGTATTCTAGGCCTAGGATATTATATAGGCAAAGGCCCATAGGCAGGAAGTGTTATGTGAGAGCCACATTGGTTGGACTGTGGAGTATGTGAAGGAAAGTACAATAAGTAAGCCTGGAAGGGTAGTTTGGAATCAGACTGTGAAGGCCTTTACCTGTCAAACAGAACAGTTTGTATTTGATCCTAGAGGTGATAGGGAGCCATTGGAGTTTACTGAGTGAGTGAGTCACCTGGTCAGACCTGTGCTTTGGGCATATTATTTTGACAGCTATGTGGAGGATATATTGGAAAGGGAAAAGTGTTTGGAGGTTCTCTCTCCTTTCCTCACCTAAAGTTAATGATTTATTAAGAATCAGTGTTAATAAATGAAATTTTATGCTGGAATAGATTATTCCAAAGTCTCTTAATGATTATAAAAATCCTGAATTCTTTTCCTTTTTAGAGACCCACCTGCAAAAGAGTTACAAGGGCGTTCTTATTGGAAACCCTCCATTTCTGCAGAAAAATATTCTAAGGCCTCTAGGAGGTGGATGTATTTAGTCTTGCTTGGTACAAGCAGTCTTATTATTCACTCTGCTGGGTTCCTTTTGCTGCTTTTGCTGGTTATCAGAATGATAAGCTAGACCTTTACTCCTAATCATAATAATTTGCATGTGTATTACACTTTATAGTTTGTACAGCAACTTATATACATCATCATCTCTTCTTTCTGACAAACCTGTGAGGTAGGGGCTAATATCACCATTTTACTGATGAGAAAACAGACTCAGAGAGGAGGGGTGACTTCCCCGGGATCTTCACTCACATCAATGGCCCAAGTGATTTTCGAGAAAAGATTTTTGGCAGAGAAGACCAGCCTGATCCTCTGCTCTTATTTCTCCCGATGAGGGAACATTGTGTCCTGCACAAAGGTTTGGTATGGTCCACCCTGGACTGCATTGTTTTCATCTATATGGTCTGCTGCTTAGATGGCACACTTGGTACATACTCTCCTATCCTTCCACACTAAGAAGGGTCCCACTAGGCCCATTATTGGTCCATCACATCAGGTATTCTGCCTCTGGCAATGCTCATATCTGATCCTTGAGTGAAAAGAGACCCCCCCATAGTAACACACCTGGACAATCAGGGAATAAGTAAGGCTGCTCATGGCATGTGTTAATAATTCTCCCCTATGATCAGCCTCCACCTCGAAGAATGAGATCTGATTATTTTTTATCTCTGTTGGCAAAGTTACAAATGGGATATAAACACGGTCATAAAATCATCCAGCACCTTTTTAAAGAAAGCCAGGCAGGGTAACTCTCTAGCTTACTTCCTTACTGAGGATGGCATCATGGTTCTACTGCCTTCCTTTATCAGCTCTGAGTTGGTGATTTTCCTGTGTTTTTCTGCTGTCTTTTCATTGAAGCTCTCCCATCATTCACCATAAGTCCCTTTACCCAGAGTTAGAGTTAGGGCTCCCATTTTTTTATAGTTTCCCAAAATGGGTTAATATTAATCCCTCTCACACCACTCCTGGAGCCAAACACAAAATCTTTCATTACTTCAGAGAGCTTCAATATTTCTCAGAGGGGGAACTCTCTTTCACTGACACATGTTGTGACCCAAATACAATTTGTAGATGGCCTGCAAGAGCTGCTGAGCCTGAAAAACTCATCACCTGCAAGTAACCCAGTTGTGAGCTTCTCTACACTTAGCTGGCCTAAGTCCCTAGACCATTGACCTTCAAATCACTCCAAGGTCAAAGACTTTCCAGGTTGCTAGGACCTAGCTTCTATTTTGGTTGCATAGTCTCTAATCATTCAGGGTCACCTTAACACCATGAAACATCCTCATTTTTTGATGTTTCTGATGTTCTGGACGTGCTGGAGTCAGCTCATATTAGCTTGTGAAAGCTGAATGTTATATTTCTAATGTGAGCAATCAGCAAATAGTACAAAGCATGACTTGATTTGTTGTATTACTAATTGTTTAGACTTAAGAAAGTGATGGAAAAATGTCAGTAGTGACATTAATCAGTAATGCAGATTAAACTTAGAAGTGTGGCATACATACACTTCCCCCTCCCCCAAACTGACTGTTAAACATTTACCAGCATATTCCTGCCTCTAAGTCTTATTTATATGATTCCTATGATTTTAGTGAAGGACATAAACTCTTTCACATGATAAGATAAGAAGATGATGCTAGTAGCTTATATTTACACATTTGTTTAACTGATCACAAAAATTTTTATATACACCAGAATGAGCCTATAAGATTGTATACTAAAATTCCCATTTCACAGATGAATAAAAGGAGGCATTAGGTGACTAGCTCAAGGTCACAGAACAGTCTCATAGCTGGGACTTGGAACTTGATCTTCTTGCTGAAAATCTAGTGTTCTTCCTACTACATCAAGCTCCCTCATTGTGATGAAAAAGAAGACTAAATATAGTGTCCAATAATTCATAGGAGAAAAACAGCAGGAAGTAGGTCTGTAACAATGTTTACAACTTCAGATGTCTTTATGCCAGGACACAGAGTATAGTTAATAAACTGGTCATAGATTTTTATATGAGAGTTAGAAGGAGTTTTAGATGATATCTAGTTACTCTCTAAGTGAACTTGAAATTTTAAGCCAGGAGATAAATACAAACTTATACTACATTTAGTAGAGGGATAGGTTTCAAAAGTAGAAAATAGAAATGGAATGTTGTATCTTGTTCAAAAGAAATGTGTTTCATTGAATGGGTCAGAGAATAGTACTATATGTTATAATAACATCACAGAATTTCAGATTTGGAAGAAATGTCAAATGCCAGCCATTATATAGGCCACTCTGTAGGATCTCTGTGGAAATTCATAAATCTAAGGATGAAAGCATGGTGGAAAGCATTAGGGGTGGGTATTTAAAAAGGAAGTATGACAGCAGTTATATTGTTGGGGAATTATACTATAGACCGCCCAGCCAGATGAAGAATATAGATATTTTCTGAATATCAATCACAAAATCAGAAGAGGTTAGGGAAGAAAGTTCATCTATAAAATAAACCTAAATCTGAACTCACAATTACCTGTCTGAAGGGAGAATTAGAGAGAAGGTGGTTTCCTTTTCCATGTTTTTTCAAACTACTTGTATAAATCAACCCTATCTCACTGATCTATAATACCTTTGTGGTAATTGAAGATTAATTTGATTCTTTTTTCTTTTAACTATTTCAGCATGATTCTATAAAATGCCCATGCTAAGGCTCACTAATGTGTGGAACTAGAAAAAGACAAATGATAAAACCAAAATGTCTTGAGATATTTATTCTAGAAGAGAAATGAAATGAGATCTTTTCCAGCTGGTCAAAGACTGTTAGCCAATTCATTAGCTGCCAAGCTAAGTAAACCTCAAGGCTTATTATAATAGTAGTATGAAACCTACATAAAAAAATGTACTAATGTCATAGAATAAAAATGTCTGTTTTTAATAGTTCCATTCCTCTCCTGTCCATAGAAAATTCACTGAAGAGGTCACA
>NW_027186345.1:18042-40515 GCF_028583685.1 Petaurus breviceps papuanus | reverse complement strand
AGCTGTGTGACCCTGGGCAAGTCATTTAACCTCTGCTTGCTTCAGTTACCTTACCTTTCCTTACCTGACGAATGGGGGAAATAACAGCATTTACCTCTCAAGGTTGTTGTGAGGATTGAATGTTTAGCACAGTGTCTAGTACATAGGGGGTGATTAATAAATTCTTGTCCCCTTCCCTTTGAGACTGTTGAGGTAACCAAGATCATTCCTGAAGAAGAATGCATATAAAGAAGGCCTTATCCTTCAGCTGATTCTGGGTGATGATTCTAATGTAATCCAGGTGATGATATCTGCTTCAACAAATCACTCAATAAAATAAAAGTGGGTAATCAGAATCTTACATACACATATATGTACATATGTAGTGTACAAATACATATGTGTGTATATGAATATATGCAATATATTTACAAGGTATGCATAAACAAGTTTCTAAACTGATATTAAAAAATAATGTGGATCTAGAAATGTTTTATTAAAAAATGAAGCCATAAGATCATAGATCTAGGAAGGACCATGGAAATCCATTAGCTCAACCCACTCATTTTACAGATGAGGAAGCTGCATTATGGGGACATTAAACAACTTGCCCAGAATTTACAGGTAAGTGGTGGAGGTAGGATTTGAATCCACATCCTCTGATTTCTTCACATGATGCCCAGCTGTTCTCCTTTCGACACAGAAGGCAACCTGACCAGGCAGCTGAATTACTCTAGTTGTTGGCAGTCACCCTGACTTTGCTGGAGGGATTGGTGGCCTCAAGAGTTAAACCTGGTCACCAAATGCTCTCCTTCTCCTAACCCTTCTCCTTTTTAGGAGTTCATGCTTTTCCCTTGTCTTGCCCTGCAGTGGTGATTCCTAACAATGGCAGAAGGAGTCCCAGATTCCTGCTGCTCCCTGACCTCTGTTGAGTTTCCTCCTGGAGGACCAGATGCTTGTACACAGTATGCATAAGCAGACCAGGGAGGGACCATGCTGAAGCAGAAAAAAAAATGGGCTGGCAGCCAAAAGGCAGGTGTGGGGAATGTGTCTCTGGGCCCCCAGCCAGAGGGGCCCAAATGGCCCCTGGCAAAGGACTCTGGCAATGAAGTTGTTCCCTATGAAAGACACTCCCAGTCAGGGAGCAAATAATGTGACAATTTTCTTAGGCCTTGGTTCTCCAGAACAACTGAGGTGCTGTTTTTCCAGCTTTTTGCTTTTTAATCTCTATCAGGGACAGGATATTAAAAAAAAAAAATCAACCAAACAAAAAAGAGACCTACCAGTTCAGAGACCCCTGAATTCTGGGAGCCTAAGCACCATTCTCTGGAAATACCAGACTTGAAAGTTGCCTCAGGTGACTTTCCCTGTAAACTCTAGATCTTGTTCTTCTCCTCACTCAGAGGGCTGTTGTCAGGATTAATGAATATTTGTAAAAATGCTTTGAAGGGGAAGGCGACCCTAACCTCCTAACCCCACCCTGCCTCTTAAGGAGTTATATAAGCGCAGGCTCGTGGGGTGGTTTCACCTGTGGAGTTTATCAGCAGACTCTCAAAGGAAAGCTTCCATTGAAGGCAGTAGTCTCCCATGCTTTTGTTTTCGAGAAATTCCTTTACTGGCAAGCAGGAAAAGTGACCACAGCGGGAGTCTGAGGCACAGACTCTCACAGGATAGACTTCTGTTTAGGCTGAGGGAGCAGGAATCCAGCCAAAGACTAAAGGGGGGGGGGAGAAGGAGGGTGGAAAAAAAAGACAAAGATTTAAGTCCCTTGGTCAAAGATAAACCCAAGGCACTTTCAGAACTACCTCCAATAGGGGAACAACAGATGAGTTACAGATATGTATTTTAAGCAAATCCAATTTCTGATTGCTTTTCAGTTAGGAAATTAAAAATGGCATGAAACTTTACATCTAGTTCAGCACTTGAGAACTGTTTTCCAGAAAATCTTGAGAGTTGTCCTCTTAAAGTAAAAACCACTCTGAATTAACTATGGCAGGTGAATAGTACTCCTAAATGAAAACGTCAGATGGTAGGAGCCGTACTCTCTCTGCCAAACCTCAAAATGGGGTTTTTAAAACACACTTCTTGGGAGGCCTCTGCTTTAAATATTAGAACATAAATCATAGAATTTTAGAACTTGGAAGAGTCCCTAGTGATCAGTATCAGAGCTGAAAGGATCAGGAGGGTAATAAATTAAGTGTGACCTTCAGGGAGCCCATCCAACTTAACCCCCTTGTTCTACAGGTGAGAAAGTAAGTGACTTGCTCAAATTTAGTTCCTTTGAAGTCAATTCTAATGTTTGTTTATTGTACACCATACCTTCTCTTATCCCATTATTTTACAAGTGATTAACCAGCGTGATATTAACAGAAAGAGCATTGGCCTTGGAGTCAGTTTGAATCTAGGCTCTGACCTTTACTATGTGACTTTAGGCACACTTAACCTCTCTAAGCCCTAATTTCATCAACATACTAAATGGGGATAATTATATCTATATTATTCCTCAACAGGTTGTGAGGAATGTGCTTTGTACACCTAAGATAACTCTGTATATTTAATATTTATTATTATTGCCCAATATAACTGAGCTAATGTCAAATTTCCCAATGCTCTTAATTTTCAATTAAATTGACTAACCCCATGTTCTTCAATTTACTCCTTGGAGTACCCTTGGTGTGGGTTCATTATCATGCTGAGACTGTTCAATACTCATTGCAAGTGTGTGTGATTCCACCCATCTTGTAGCTATGTATATGGTTGTTTGAGGTTAATTCTCTAAGATTTTTTCATGTGTGTGTCCCATATTCTTCATTGGCTTGTTAGCTTTTTTTTTTTTGTAACAGAGTTGAACTTTGCATTAGGAGGAAACTGGATTCCAGTGTTTTCTCTGGCACTTGTTAGGTGTGTAACTATAGGCAAATCACTTAATTCCTCATCTATAAAAATGGGGTGATACTAGTCATGCAGTTGTTATAAAGAGTCTATGACATCCTCATATAAGGTAATTTGGGAGAAAAAGAAACAACTTGAATACTCTATAAATATTAGCTCTGATTGGTTATTAAGGGCCTAGACCACCTCAAGCGTGGTCCCCTATATCTTGCCTCATTGTAAAAATATTGCTCAGCATGTAGTGGAAATTGAATGAATAATATGGACCAACCAATATCTATTTGGGCTATGATTTGACTTGTGTCACCAATTCCCTAGATCACAGGCTTAGAACTTGAAGCGACTCAGAGGTCATTTAGTAGTACCTAATAATTTTCTAGATTGGGAAACTGAGGTTCAACATTGATAAATGATTTCCCAAGCATCATATGGCATTAGTAACTATTTTTCAAACTCTCACTACAAATCTAGGATTTTTCTCAATTTCATCACTGTGCTTTTGACCCTCCCCTTCCTCAATTGTCTTGAATTGGTAACTGTTTGACTGAATTGATTATTTCAGCTTTTATAGGGAGGTGTCCTGAAGAAAAGAAATGCTGCTGTTTTGGAAGCTAAAAGTCTCCAGTATACTTTCACTTTGAGAAAACCTAATAAACTAGGTGGCACAAAAAGTGGATAGAATGCTGGGCCTGGAATCCCAAAGACTCATCTTCTTGAGTTCAAATCTGGCCTCAGATACTTACTAGTTCTGTGACCCTGGGCAGGTCACTTAACCCTGTTTACCTCAGTTTCCTCATCTGTCAAATGAGCTAGAGAAGGAAATGGCAAACCATTGCAGTATCTTTGCCATGAAAACCCCTGGGGAGGGGAGAGAGGCTAGGTGGCGAAGTGAATAGAGCTCTGTCCCTAGAGTTAGGAGGACCTGAGTTCAAATCTGGCCTCAGACATTTAATACAAAAAACTAGCCATGTGACCATGGGCAAGTCACTTAACTCCAATTACCCTACCTTACCCCCTCCAAAAAGCAAAAACAAACAAACAAAAAAAACCAAAAGAAAACTCCAAATGGGGTCATAAAAACTCAGACAAGACTGAAACAACCAAACAACAATAAACAAAAAGATGAATTAAATAAACCTAGATAAATTATATCAGCTTCAAAAAGATTCATTAAAAGTAATTCACCACTCTTCTAGTATACTTAAATTTTTTTTTAGATTTATAGAATCTTGGTTTGTCACTTTTTAAAGAATATTTCTGTTTTGTAAAGCAGGGATCACCTATACACTTTTTTTCTTTAGACCAGGGTCCTTGGGAATATTTTTTCTTTCTTCATGTGGGTTTACTAATGGTAAAGGTCACAAGACCAGCATCTCTTATGAGGAAGCTATTTACTAGAAGAATAGTGACATTTCACTATTTTCACAGGCTCCTCTCCAGATCTGAAAGAGTTACTTATAAATCCTCCAAGACCTGAACCTATTCCAGAATAGGTTTATTGTGCACATTGTGTATTAATAAACTATACCTCTTGTGTCTCCCCTTCTCCCCCACCCAAATTTGAGGAAGTCCTTATTGCCAGATTCACATCATTCATACTTCCCTTCTTGTCCCTTCATTCCCATTATAGAATTACATTATTACCCAACTTGCATGACTCTTAATTTAGCTTAGACAACCATATGTGAAAAGGGCCCCCAAAGCTTTGGGATTCCGAGAATAGGAAATGAATGAAAAGGTCTTTTACAAACTTTGGTGCTAAATGAAGGGGGATTGCCCTCCATCTCTTCCTGCCCTTTTGCACCTTGGGCAATGGGAAATTGACTGGGTAAGTGGGCATTGAATTGCCACTGGTTTTAGGACTGCTACATATGGCCTATGTATTACTCAATGCTTATGTATTACTTATGTAATTATATAATAATGCTTATATATTACTCAATGACCTTAAGATGCAAAGGTGAGGAGAATACCCAGGGGCTTCCCAAAATTTCTGTATCATCTATCTCTCTGGTTTATTCACTCCTTTTCCCTTCACCCCCACCTTTCGCTGTTATTCTTTACTTCCTCCCCTTCCCCCCATCTACCATCATCCAGATAACACCATAGCAAGGACACTGTGTTCTGAGATCATTAGCCAAGAATGTAACCAGACTGCCCTGGAGGGAATTTTCTGAGTGGTATGAGCTTTGGTGGAAATCTGAAACTCACTAGGCAGATTTCCAGGGGTGGCAGGCCTCAGATCCTCCCTTCAACCTCATCCACCCATCCAACCCTAGAAAAGTTCATAAAGTCATGGGCTATCTCATGGAAATGTCTCATTGCCTTAGGATACTCAAACCCTTGACTCTCCCTTCTGGAGATAGTTCTATAGGTTGGGAATGACTATCTTCTTGTCATAAGAGTAAATGAAGGAAGATTTGTGGTAGAAGCCCCGGACTGGGATTCCCAAGAAAGTTCTACAGACAGTTATGGTGGTGATCTGCCTTCTCCAGTAGAGGGTCCAGTTTCAGGGTTCAGAAAAGGCATTAGGGATTTGTGGGAGATGAACATAGCACCCTGCAAATGCAACCCATCTGTCCTTTATCCTGAAGTGAACTTTGACCCAGGAGACAGGATTTAGCTCTGAAGCCTTCCTAAAAATAGAGCAGAAGCAGCAACAATGTGATACTCTAACGGACTGCCCAAGGAGGGTGGCCTGGTCACCTACAAAAAGCTGACTCACCAATTCTCAGTAGCTCCACTAAGGTTGCTGTAGCTAGGAGAGCTCCCATGTTGAAAGTATCCGCAGGGAAATGCCACAAGCATCTTGGGAATTGGGAGAACTTTGGCGCTGGTTCATTACTATCCTGAGACCATATCTGATGCTCTGACATGCCAAGGACAGCATTCACATCCCCTGCCAAATCTGCTTCTAAGCACATGCTGAATCTTTTAACTTTCTCTTTTTGATTTTTTTAAGTTAAAAAAAAACCCACCACAATTTAATTTTCCATGGATAGCATAGGGGTTAGAGATAACACAGAGGTCATGTATGCTATAGAGACAAGGGTGGAATGTAGGGCAATGGAATTTAATAAAGCAATGATCTGGAGGCATCTAAGGGAAGAGATACTAAAATAAAGAAGGCAGATGATGCTTTTTATTTAATTGTTCATGTGGGTAAACTGAGGTAGGAAGAAGTTAAGTGATTTGGCTGAAGTACATATGGAAGGTGAGACAGATAGCTAAGGAAGGGTCATGGAATAAGATTGGGGCCTGGTTGTCTTAAGTCAGCTAAATGCTCCACTCAGACCATGGTCTCTTTTTCTTCTTCGTTGCAACTATTAGCTCCCTAGATATTATTTTGTCTTTGACTTCTTATGTATAACTTGACAGACCTCTTACTGCAGATCCAGCATTTTTCTCGATGGATTTCAAAGCACAGGACCTGCTGCCTCTGTGGCTGTGTGACCTTGGGCAAGTGACTTTACCTGTCTTGGCCTCAGTTTCCTCTGATGTAAAATAAAAGGGATTGGACTAGATGATCTCAGAGGTCCTTTCTAGTTCTCAACCCAGGACCCTATCTACAATCAATTTCAAAACATGTTTTGAAAGCATGTTGAATGACTGTGTTTATAGGTTTATTCATTCTGCCAAATCTGCTTTTATAATGAACCCAACAATGCCAAAGACACATAAGCAGTAATCCTACCAATGCATTTATGAGAGGATAACTTCTTTTACATGTAACAGAACAAGAAGGACATGACCAGAAGGCATCATGATGGAATTTGGGGACACATAATGTCTATGAATTTGGCGACATGTTTGAACCAGGGCCATAGAATTATTAAATATACTCCACATGTTGAAATTGAAACTTCAACTCCAAGTGTACTTTATGGGCAAGGAATATTTCCTTCCCATGTTTCTAAGGCCTGAGAAATGACAAGATTCATTATAATGCCAGGAGCTGAGATGCATATTGAGTGAGTCAAGTCCCAGAATTCTTCCTTGTTTTAAAGACAATAAAATCAACATGAGTAAATTAAGCCCCAGGAAGGGTATGGTCATTTATACTTCTTTAGACTTGAACCCAAGGAATAGGAACTGAAACACTAAGGTGGGGAAGCCTTGGGGGACTTTCAAAACTTCTAGAGTTCCTTCAGGCTATTAGAAACTCGGATATAGCTGAAGAAACTTGAGAAGTTAACCTAAACCGATATCCATCATGAACTATAGAATCTGAAGGTCAGAAGGGACCTCAGAATATATCTGGCTACATCCTCTCTCACCTTCATGCACTTCATACTTCTTCCCTCTCATTCTCTTCTCCTTATACCCTCCTTACATGCTGCAATCCCAACTTTGTCTAAGACACTCCAGAAACTTGGAATATCCAGAAGGTTATTCCAGCCTTAGAATTCACACATTGGAATTCCACCCCCCCCACCCCCCACTCCTCTCTCATTGGATGGTTTCTTCCAAGAACTTCCATTTTGAGGGAGACACCAGGGCTGGCTAGGTGGCGCAGTGAATAGAGGCCTGGCCCTAGAGTCAGGAGGACCTGAGTTCAAATCCCTCCTCAAACACTTAACACAAAACTAGCTGTGTGACCTTGGGCAAGTCATTTAACCCCAATTGCCCTACCTTTCCCTTTCCAAAAAGGAAAAAAAAAAAAGGGAAGACACTAATGCTGCCCATGTCTCCTTCATCTCCAGGCTCCATTCCACTCTGAATTTCTTTTATTCTGTTCCCTGCTCCTTCCTCCCCCAGGGTACCTTCATCATGATCCCTGCTTTCTGCTTACTTTTAAGCATTGTTTTCCATTAGAATGTAAGCTCCCTGAGGACAGGAACTGTCTTTCTACTTGTCTCTGTAGTGCCATCATTTCACATGGTTCCTGGTACATAGTAAGCCCTTAATATTTGTTGACTGACTGACTTCTTTCAGGAATCCCTTCTATGTCATTTTCTTTATCAATCTCTTATCAAAGGAGATTGAATTTTCTTTTTTGCATTTTGTAATATATAAATATTTTTAAAGCACTTAGCATAGCGCCTGACATAGTAAGCTTGGAACAAGAAGTTGATAAATGTTTATTGGTTGATTAGTTTATTGATTTTCCAGTAATTGCCCTGGTTCTAATTTTAAGGGCTAAGGAGGATAATTCTAATCTCTGCTTTCCTCACATGGACCTTCAAATACTTGAAGACAGTAATCACAGGCCCTCCATGTTTTTGACACTCCAAGTTAAATATTTTCTGTTCCTTCAACCATATGGCATAGCCTTCAGTCCCCTCAACATCCTAGTCATCTTCCTCTGATTATGCTACAACTTTTCCAAGGCTTTCCTAAAATGTGAGTAAAACACTCCAGATATGATCTGACAAGAACAGAGAATATTAAAATGATCACCTCCCCTATTAACATTATGACTCTCTTAATATAGAGTAAAAACACATTAGTTCTGTTTTTTTTTGGCTGCCATAGCCCACTCTTGAATCTTTCTGAATCAACGAAAATCTTAAATTTCCCCCCATAGGATCTGTTGTCTTTATCTCACCCTCCCCATTGTCTATTTGCAGAGTTGATTTTTGGAACCCAGGTATGTCTTTCTATTTATCCCTATTAAATTTTATTTTATTATACTTGACCTCTCATTCTAGCTTGTGGAGGATCTTTTGGGTCCTGACTCTGTCATGCAGCATATTAACTATTCTCTCAGATTCATTTCATCTGAAAATTTGGACAATCATGCTTCACCTAAGAAAAAAGTAAAAATATTCATCAGAACAAGGTCAAACACAGATCTCTGGGGCATCACACCTCCCTCCAAGTATTCAGTGTTCCCATAAATGACTGCTTTTTGTGTCTTACACTTCAATCAGATCTTAATTCCCCCTAACTGTACCCTTACCTCTACCTACCCTTTCAATTTGTTCACAACTATAGTCAGACTTTGTTAACCACATTTCTGAAAGCCTAATCTAATTACTTTTCTATAACTTAACTTTGATCTACCAGTCTAATAACCCCTGTAAAAATAGGGAAAAAAATCATTTAACAGGAAGAGGCTTGCATTTTCTATTATTTGAGAATTGGGCACTATGGATAAATCAATGACTGAGTTGCCAGATACAGGAATAATTAGGATGTATTCCTCCATAATAGGGAAGCTAGGTGGCACAGTGAATAAAGCATAGGGCTTGGAATCAGGAAGACTCATCTTCATGAGTATGATTACAGCCTCAGACACTTAACTGTGTGACCCTGGGCAAGTCACTTAAACCTGTTGGCCTAAGTTTCTTCATCTGTAAAATGATCTGGAGAAGGAAATGGCAAACCATTCCAATGTCTTTGCCCAAAATACTCTCAAATGGGGTTATGAAGAGTTGGACATGACTGAAAGAACTCAACAACAGCCAGCCAAACAGTTCCAGTTACTACAATGATTTTTCATGTGATATGGCTTCCAGGACCTTGGCCTCCTGCTAATCTTCTAGATAATACAATGTTCCCCCTAAAGTAGGATGGCTGTAATGGATGTAGCATTATGTATGTTGCATGTACACATCAAACAGCTGATGTAGTATGGGTGTTGCCTTCCTCGACCTGGAAACTGTCTTTGATGGTTTGATGAAACTCATCAGTAAGGATATTCCTATCAGTATAACTTTCCATCTTCCTCATCTTCTATGTGATTCTTGTACATGTCTTTCCACAAATCCCACGTAGAGGATTTAACCAGTGTACAGAGGCCTTTTCCTACTGTGTCACCTAGAGGTGTCTGTTGTCGCTTTCAGTACATGACTGGCTTATCTTTTTAGTACCCAAAGTAATAACCACTTTTTGTGTCCTGAAGTATATGTGTGTGGGGGAGGAGGGTCGGGTGATGGGAACATATGTTTTCAATGGCATCTTTCATGACATTTGTTGCACACATGATTTCATAGTTGCTCACATGTTATAACCCACTTAGACTCACTATGTGTCTTTCTATCACTCTTTTTTGGCTGCAGTGACTGATGAAGCAGTTCTGGACCTAAGCTCCATTTGTGGATGTATCTACTTCATGTAGCTGGCCGTTTGGGGGATGCATTCATTTTAATTGTCCTTGTGTCTACAACTACCCACCTTTGGGCCCAGTTCTCCGATAGTGTAAGGAGAGCTCAAACCTTTCATCTCATTGCATTTCTGAATTGGCAAATGGCCTTGTGGAGCTGCATATACATAGGAGAAACACACAAAGGCATATTTTTTCAGGTTTGGACTCATATGCCTGTCAAACTATTTAGAGCAACTTAAGTGGAACATTAGATTGTAAAGTCCTCAAGGGCAGAGTCTATCTTCCTGTTATTATCTATGTGCAGCATCTAAACTAGCAGCACATATACATATATGTCTACATATGCATGCGTGCATGCATGCATGCATGTATGTAAAAACACTGATGTTCAGTTAACAGAATCAGAAAAATTCCCAGGGCCATTTTCCATTTCCATTACTCTTGCCTCCCACATACTCAAGGCCACAAAAAAGTCTTTTTTTCTTTTTGCTTTAAATATTAAAAAAAAATTGAACTATTTGGGAAGTTGCCTATTGCTTCTAGATTTTGTGGAAGAAAAGGAAAAGGGAACATATTTGGTAATAGACTGTGATAGAGGGAAGTAGGGGCAAACCAAGATGACCTCCTTTTCTGGCATTCAGAATAAAATGATCAGTATAGATAATTAAGATAGTCTCCTAGAGTACCCTAATAGGTGACTCCTTCAAATAATATTTTTCAAAAAATTGGGGGAAATGATGAATTTTGGTTAGAGGGTAGTGAAAATAAAGATGTATTTTTTTGCCCCATCCAAGGTCATGGATCCCCTGAAAATTTATGTACAGAATCCAGGTTAAGAACTCCTTATCTACTCCAACACACTCATTTTACAGATGAGGAAACTGAGAGCCAGGAAGTTTAAGTGAATCAGTGTCACACAGATTATGAGCAAGAGAAGCAGAATTTGTACCTTGTCTTCTATCTCCAGTAACCATCTTTTTTTTCCCCTCAACTGTAGCACAGTTGTTACTCTAGACTCCTGTCAGGCATTTCTAGGCATAGGCTAGAAACTGTTACAACTAAAGGACTATCTTTTGGCATAGTAAAGCAGGATACAGTTCCTCCCATGGGATTTGGAAATATAAGGCCCCTCAAAGTTGCAAAAATTTCCAAGACTCTTTGCAATTTGGAGCTTTGATTGTGGTTCCCCCTTCACTCTCCCAGGTCACCTTCCTAACTCCTAACAGTTCATTATGAAAAGAAGGCAAATTGTAAACAAGAGCTCTTCAGCTCCAACTTTTCAAGTTCTTGGTGGAGATTTATAGCCTATTCTCTTCACAGTGCCCCCTTTCCTTCCTTTTCTAACTTTACTCCTCCCCCCACCCTTACCACCATTGATGTGGAGGGCTCTTATCTACAGTTTTCTCTTAAAAAAAGAAATTACTCCAATTGCCCAGAATAATTTCAATAAATGATTAAAAACCAGTTTTGAGACACAGTAATAAATTTTTTTTGGATTGTCCTTTGTAGTAGCGACTTTGGTATTTCCTTTATTATTGATATGTCTGGAAGCTACAAGGAACCTTTTGTATAAACCACCTTCAATAAACTGAAGTGCGCTACACTGAAGGTTCACTTATCTTTGACACAGTAGCATTTAACCTGTTTCAGGGTGATGCAGTGGATTAAGGTGGCAGTTCTCTCCTCCCACCTGCTCCCTACCCTTACATTCAAATATCTGCCTCTGGGAGCCAAAGATGAGACCAGAAAATTCCTTAGTTTTTCACCTGTCTTGTTTCAGGAGTGAAGTTTAATGGGGCATCACCAAAGTTGTTAGAGCTGGTAGACTTTTGTGCTGTGGAGGGGCCCTCAAAAGATAATTGAGTATGGTGGAAATAGTAAGACTACTCTTAGAGTAAACCACCATGTTTTTTGTTTGTTTGTTTTTTAAAGCAATTGGGGTTATGTAACTTGCTCAAGGTTACATGGCCAGCTATTTTGTGTGGGTGCCAACTATCTGAGGCTGGAACCGATCCCGGGTCTCCTGACTCTGAGGCTGGCACTCTTACTGAGCCACCTGGCTGCCCCAAACCACCATGTTTTGAGACCATTAGCTTCTTCTTCTTCTCTCTTTCATTTAATCTCAAATACATTTGACATCATCCCCACACTCTCTCTTCCAGTGGCTCTCCAGATACTTACTAGTTGTGTGACCCTGGGCAAGTCTCTTAACACTCTTTGCTTCAGGTTCCTCATCTGTAAAATGAGCTGGAGAAGGGAATGGCAAACTACTCCATATCTTAGCCAAGAAAACCCCAAACAGGGTAATAAAGAATCAGATATGACAGAAATGACTGAGAAACAACTCCAACAACAGAAACAAAGGGGATACAAGTATTGTCATCCCCATTTGTGTGTGTGTGTGTGTGTGTGTGTATGTGTGTGCATGTCCACCTTCAAGTTTCACCAGCCTCTCAAACACACCATGTCCAAAGCTCAGTTCATCATCTCTCCCACCAAACTCTGTCCCGCCACCAACACATGCATCTGTTTTGGTTAATGCCATCCATATCCTTCTAGTCATTCAGTTTCCTAACCTCAGGGTTGTCTTTGCCTCTGACCTCTCCCTCTTCCTCTACAACCAATCTATAATCAAATCTAATTGATTCTGCCTCTGCAATATCTCTTGATTTTCCTGATTTTCACGCTTGTTGTGGCTGCAGCTCTAGCTCAGAATCTTGCTTTTTGTCACCGGTAGCCTCCTATCTGGATATCTTGCCTCCAATCTAAGCAATTTTCTAATGTGTTTCTTCTATTCTGTTAGTTCTCAGTGAAAAAAAAAAAAACTTCTAGTGCTTCCCCATTTGGGGGAGATAGTGAGATGTAGTAAGAAGAGTATTGGATTTGGAATAAGAAAATCTGGGTTTGAATCCCAGCTCTAAAACTTAATGGCTATGCAGTCTTTACCAAATTACTTCACTTCCCACTTCTCTTCAGTTTCCTCATCTGTATTTTTTTTTAATTGCTTCCCCCCCAAAAAAGGTTTTTCCCTTTAATTTTTTTGCTCTATGAGGCAATATTCTTTGCAATCTTGCATACTCTGTCATCATAAGATTTTTCAAACAATGTTACATTGTAAACTAGTAATTCCTTTGACTGCTATCTCTCTCCGCTTGGAAAGTAAGTAGTGTTTACTCATTAAGTGACTTTTTAAGACTATCTCCTTGTTATAATAATTGATTTACATCTGTTAATCTTCCATATGAGATGATTATAGTCTATCTCCCTCCTTTCTTCTGCCCATAATCCACTTTTAATGGGGCGTAGGATGTGTGTAGGGAAGACCAGTACCTCTGGTGTGAGGGTTGCTCAGTCCTTTTCAGAGCTGTTTTCCAACTGTGGTGTCTACGTGATCCACTCAATTCTCATCTGTGGCTCCAGAAACATGTAGCATGCTCAGCTACTAGACACAGGTAAAACATTTTGAAAGATGGACTAAACCAGGTTGAGGGTAACTGAGGGGTCTCACACCGAACATTGAGTTAGGGGAGTATCTATCCCAAGCAAGTAAAGACTTCCCCTGGTGGTATGGGCAGGTGAGAACAATTTGTTCCAATGGTAATGAAAGCAGCTGAAGCAGGTACTGTGACATGCTTAGTGCTTGGTTAGACATTGAAGATGCCAAAATCATTGACTGCATCTTCAGCCATCACTAGCCATCTTGACTTTGTTCTGCCACTGGACTGTGATGACTGTGGAGGAGAGAGTGAGGCTGATGATTTCATTCAACTGTACCTCACTTAAATCCAATTTACACATGAATCAAAAGACGTCAGGCATACTATTTTGCCATTTTACCTGTCTCAAAGTCATTTGGCAACAGGCAAGTGATGAGACAGCAGGTGTGGATACACTGGGATCTGTAGTCACAATCCTGCACACCAGTGGCCCAGGACATAGGGTCATCTTCTCACTGGAAGCAGCAGTGGGATTTGGCAGCTCCTGGGTGTCTCAGCAGCCTTTTAAGGATCACATTGCTCACCTCCTGATGTGAGGAAGCGGCTAGAAAAGGTGTTCTAAAAATTGTCTGATTACCCAACCCTGACCTGATTACTGTGGCAGTCAGGGTTCCCCCCCTGCAGTCAAAACACACACACACACACACACACACACACACACACACACACACACACACAACATAAAAAACCTTCTGCAAAGATGATTCTACTCACCATCGGTACATGAAAGGTGTGCATGTTTATAGAGAATGCAAAATCCAGTAGACCTGAAAGAGTTACAGTTCTTGTCGCAAGAGAACTCAGCAGGGATTGTATCCAAATAGTAGCTGTGAATGAAGCAAGGTTGGTAAATGAAGGCCAACTCACTGAAGTCAGAGCTGGATACATATTTTTGGAGTGGCCACAGTGAAGGGGAGCACCATGAAGCTGGTGTAGGTTTTGCAATCAAAACTAATCTAGTCAACAAGCTTATATGCCTACCAAAAGAAGTGAATGATAGGCTCATGACAAGGTGATTGCCATTTGCAAGAAAACACCATGCCACCATCATCAGTGCCTATGCCCCCATCATGACAAGCCCTAATGATGTCAAAGAAAAATTTTATGATGGCCTGGAGACCCTTATCATCAATGTGCCAAAATGTGCTTATAATTCTGGGTGACTTTAATATAAGAGTAGCCTCAGACTACCAGACACGGCAGGGAATCCTGGGGAAGAATGGAGATGGAAACAGCAACAGCAATGGCCACTTACTACTGAAAACTTGTGCATCTCATGACCTCATCACTAACACTGTCTTACATTTACATAAATGCAATGGTTGGTCGGTTGCTTGGTTGCTTGTCCTTTGTTCTCAAAGAGGACAAAGATGACATCACTATTCTAGAGTCAAGTTTCAGAGTGCCTGACTATGGCTGATAAGACCCATACAAGCTCAGAATACCACAGGTTAGGCACAAACCACGTGAACACCTCGGGTGGATTCTCTAAATTTGTGTATTTGTGCTTCCTTTGAACTGTTTCTATCCTGCTTTCCTCATAGAGCACAACACCTTCTCTGATGCGGGCATACCATGCTGAGTGATCCTGTGCCGGTGTCTCCCATGTCACATAATCAATTCCAAAGTTCTTAAGAGAGACCTTGAGAGTGTCTTTGTATCACTTCTTCTGACCACCATGTGAGCACTTGCCCTGCGTGAATTCTTCATAAAACACTCTTTTTGGCAAATGTATATTTTGCATTTTGACAACGTGGCCAACCCATCCTAGTTGTGCCCTTTGAAGCAGAGTTTGAATGCTTGGTAGTTTAGTTCAAGTAAGGACCTCAGTGTCTGGTACCTTATCCTGGCAGGTGATCTTCAGAATCTTCCTAAGACAATTAAAATGGAAGCAATTCAGGTTCCTGGCATGGTGCTGGTAGACTGTCCAGATTTCACAGGCATACAACAATGAGATTAGCACCACAGCTCTGTAGACCTTCAGTTCGGTAGTCAGTCTAATACCTCTTTTCTCCCATACTTTCTTTTGGAGCTTCTCAAACACTGAGCTAGCTGTGACAATGTGTGTGTGTCAAACTTGTTATCAAAGTGTACATCCCTGGAAAATAGATGGCCAAGGTAAGTGAACTTTTCCATAGCATTTAAAATTTCCCCATTTGTCTGATAGTTCCACGTATGGATGGTGTAATGCATCTATGTTTTCTTGGTGTTGATTGTTAGGCCAAAATTAGCACAAGCAGCAGAGAATTGATCCATGCATTGTTACATCTCAGCTTCAGAGGCTTCATTGAGTTCACAGTCATCTGTAAATGGAAAATCATGCACTAATACTCTGTCCACTTTGTGGGTTTGTAGCCTTTTCAAGTTGAAGAATTTATCATCAGTGTGGTAGCTGACCTTGATGCCATGCTCATCCTCATTGAAAGCATTTGATAACATGGTTGAAAATATCTTGCTAAAACACATGGGAGCAAGCACACAGCCTTGTTTCACTCCATTGATGACTGGGAAAGTGCATACTGAGGTCATTGACCTTTTACCTTAGCTTGAAGTCAATCCCTCACTAGCTGAAATTCTAACTGAAGGAGAGGTTTTAAATGCTATTTGGCTCCTGTTTTGACAAAGCACCTGGTGTTGAATCTATTGCATCTGAGATTTACAAGGTAGGGGGTCTATTGTTCATACCAAAAAATTGTTCATAAAAAATTTCAATCAAAAATATTTTTTTTGCTTTTTGGAGGGAGGAAGGCAAGGCAATTGGGGTTAAGTGACTTGCCCAAGGTCACACGGCTAGTAAGTGTTGAGTGTCCGAGGCTGGATTTGAACTCAGGTCCTCCTGACTCCAGGGCTGGTGCTCTATTCACCATGCCATCTCGCCACCCCCTGATGAAAATTTTTTAGGTTATATGGCAAGAGGAGTTTATTCCCCAGGAGTTCAAGGATGCCTGCCTGCATTGTCCATCACTATAAAGGTAAAGGAAATAGATTGTCCTGTGCAATCACAAGGGGGTCTCTCTCTTAGTCATTGCTGGTAAGATTCTTCCCAGAGTCTCTTCAATGGGCTGATTCTTCAGCTGGAAGATGGTCATCTACCTGAGAGCCAGTGTGGCTTCAGAAAGCGCTTAGAAATAGTCAATATGGTGTTTGTTGCCTGAAAACTCCAGGAGAAATGCCAGGAACAAAACTGAGGTCTGTACACAACATTTGTAGATCTGGTCAAGGCCTTTGATACTATCAGTCATGAGGGCTTATGAAAATTATGTCAAAATTTGGTTGCCTGGAGAAGTCCATCAGTATTGTGTGTCAGTTTCATGATGGCATACTTGCCTAGGGTCTAGATAATGGAAAATGCTCTTGTGCTTTCCCAGTCACCAGTGCAATAAAACTTCATGGATGTACCCTTGTAGTAAACATTGGCATTTAATAGACTACGTGATTGTAAGGAGAAAAGACAGACAGGATGTGAAAATGACAAAGGCAATGTGTGGTGCAGAATGCTGGACTGACCATAGACTTATTGTCTTCAAGGTAAATATTAACATTCAAAAAAAGTGATGCCCCAAGGCAAAATTACTACCAGAGGACTTACTGTCAACAGATTAGCTTGATTCTCTGAGCAGGAACAGTTTGTTGCTAACTTGGAGGGAAAGTTGAGGCACGATTCCACTAGCAACCGTGGAGCAGAAAAGGAGTAGGCAGTTTTCAGAGATTTTTTATACAGCACTGCATTTACTTATCTGTATCAGAACACTCACAAACATTAAGACTGCTTTGATAAAAATGATGAGAAAATTCAGAAGCTGCTAAATGAAAAAGGAGATCTCCACAGGGCTTACCAGCAAGATAGTTCATTAGTCTCTAAGAAGGCAGCATTTAACATCATCAAAAGTAAACCACAAGTGAAACTTAGAGAGATATAGGAGTTTTGGCTCAGTGACAAAGCAAATTAAATTTAGTTTTATTCTGATACAATGACCCAAAGAACTTTTATGATTCCCTGAAGGTTATTTATGGGCCAAAGAGCTCTGATGTATCTCAGCTACTCAGTGTTGATGAAGGCACATTGATTAGAGATAGGGACATCATCCTAGAGAGATGGGATGAACACATCCATAGTATTCTTAACAGATTGACATCAATCAATGCTGAAGCCATGCACCATTTAACTCAAGTTGAACTCAATCCTTCCCTAGTGGCAAAGCTCCTGGTGCTGATTCTATTCCAGTGGAGATTTATAAGGTAAGGGACCCATTGCTCACATAAAAACTGACTGAAATTTTCCAAGTTATATGGCAAGAGGAGATTATCCCCTCATAGTTCAAGGCCATCTTCACTGTCCATCTCTATAAAGAAAAAGGAAATAATCCTGTGACAATCACAAGGGTTGGGGGGGGGAGATGTCTCTATTAGTCATTACTAGCAAGGTTCTTGCTAGAGTTCTCCTTAGTAGACCAATACTTCCCCTGGAAGAATGTCATCTACCTGAGAGCCGTGACTTCAGAAAGGGCTGGGAAACTATTAATATGGTATTTGCTACAACTCCAGTAGAAATGCCAGGAATAGAACTGAGGTCTGTACACATTTGTAGATCCTATCAATCATGAGGGCTTATGGAAAATTATGTCAAAATTTGGTTGCTCAGAGAAGTTCATCAGTATTGTACATCAATTCTATGATGGCATGCTGGCCAGGGTTCTGGAAAATGGACAATGCTCTCATGCTTTCCCAGTCACCAATGGACTTTAACAAGGTTGTGTGCTTGCTCCCATGCTTTTAAGCATGATGTCAAATGCCTTAAGTGAGGATGAACCCAGCATTGAGGTCAGCTACCACACTGATGGTAAATTCTTCAACTTGAGAAAGCTACAAGACAAGGAAGCAGCCATGTGGAGGGAGTGTTGGTGCATGGTTTTTTGTTTTTTTTAGATGATTGCTCCACTCCATCTAGCTTCTGAAGCTGAGATGCAACAAAGTACAGATTGATTTTCTGCTTCTTTTGCTAATTTTGGCCTAACAATTAACACCAAGAAAATACAGGTACTCCATCAGCCAGCACCACATCATTCATACACGGAACCATCAGTTGCAGCAAATAGAGAAGTTGTGAATGCTGTGGATAAATTCACTTACCTTGGTAGTGTACTTTCCAGGGATGTACACATTGATAATGAGGTTGATGCATGCATTGCCAGAGCTAGCTCAGTGTTTGGGAGGCTCCGAAGGAAAGTGTGGGAGAGCAAAGTGTGGTCCAGCAAGCTGAAGGTCTACAGAGCTGTTGTGCTGACCTCATTGTTGTACGCCTATGACATCTGGACAGCATACTAATGGCATGGCAGAAAACTGAACTGCTTCCATTTGAATTGTCTTAGAAAGATTCTGAAGATCATCTGGCAGGATAAGACACTAGACATCAAAGTCCTTTCTTGAACTAAACTGGCAAGAATTCCAACTCTTCTGCAGAATGCAAAACTCCGAAGGACTGGCCATGTTGTTTGAATGCCAAACATATACTTGAACAAATGACTATTTTACGGAGAACATAACCAGGGCAAATGCCCACATGGTAGTCAGAAAAAGTGATACAGGGACATTCTCAAGATCTCTCTTAAGAACTTTGGAATTGATTGCATGACATGGGAGATCCTGGCACAGGACTATCCAGCATGGTGTGCCATTACCAGAAAAGGTGCTATGTATGCTCTATGAGCAAAGCAAAATTGAAGTAGCTCAAAAGAAAAGTGAGATGTGCAAACTCAGATAATGTACCCCAGGTGTTCACATGGACTATTTGTTTCCGACGGGTGGTGCAGCTTTCTGAGCTCATATTGGTCTGATCAGTGACAGTCAGACACACTGAAACTTGCTTCTAGCATAGTGATGTCATTTTGGTCCTCTTTGAAACGGAAGGACAACCATTATCTATTTTGTGTCATTAACTCATTTATATGTGTCAGGATCCAGTTGTTTTAATTATATGCAGTATTTTTTCTGATTTTTATTTTTTCTTCTAGCTTTGTGCGAATTTTTGTCTCCTTTCTAACCTGTAAGTTCTTAACCTGATGTCCACTGACTCTCAAGTGGCCTATGGATAGATTTTAGGAAGTCCATGAACTCGAATGGAATTAAATTACATTTTTATTTCAAAATAATTATATTCATATTTAATACTATATATTTTACTTGATGCATTTAAAACATGATCCTAAGAAGGGATCCATATGCTTCACCAGACTTCCAAAGGAGAAATTTAGGGACACAAAACAGGTTAAGAACTCCTTCTCTAACTAGGATAACTAGCATATACCCTTAACTTGGCTAATTGACATTTGAATATAAATTCATCAAATTTAAATGCAACAGGTTCTTACTATGCACATAATAAGTAAAAGGCACTGTGGCAGATACAGGGAAGATGACATCCTTTTCAATCTTCTGAAAATGATCATTTTGTGAGGGACAAGGCACAGCTGCTGTGCCTCTGAGACTTCTTGCCCTGGGGTCAGGGGCTGGACCGCGATCTTGGTTCCCCTGTTCCCACAGAGTTCCACACTGACCTTTTACTTTCTTTTTGGCTTTTTTTGGGTTGATAAGTCTGGAAATTGCCACAGCTGCTGGTGATTCTCTCTCCTGAAGTCTGCTCCAGGCCTACCACTGGTCAGGGTTGTCCTGGGGATGGGCAACTGTGTGACTCATGTGGGGCTGTGCTAGGCTCCCAGCCTGGTGTAGTAGATTCTTCCTGTCGGCCTGCTGGGCTTCTTTCAGCAGGAGCTTTGTTTCTCTTTGTCTCTTTGTGGGTTCTGTAGCTCTAAAGTTTGTTTAGAGTCATTTTTTTACATGTATTGGAAGTGATTGAAGAGGGAGCCTGCACCAAGTTTGTGTTTCTACTCTGCCATCTTGGCTCTGCCCCTGCAATTGATTCTAAAGTCAACAAGTAGTCAATGAAGGTTATTCAGTAGGGGAGTAACATGGTTAGACCTGTGATAATTGTGATAGTTGTATGTAGGATGGAAATACTTGAGGCCAGGAAACAAATAATGTCTGTTGCCAAAGTTCAGACAGGAGGTGATGAAGCCTTGATCTAATTTGGTGCCTGTGTCACCAGAGATAAGGGGATGGATACAAGGGATAATGTGAAGGAAAAATGACAAAATTTAACAACTGATTAAATATGGGGGTTAGAGAGAGTAAAGAGTGGAAGATGACAAAAAGGTTGAGAATTTGTATTACTGGGAGTATGGTCATGTTTTCAATAGTAACTGGCAAGCACAGAAGAGGGAAAAGTTTAGGGGGAAATACAATTTGTTTGGGATGTGCTGAATTTGCAGTATCTACAATGAAATACTCAATAGGCAGTTGGTGATGTGGAACTGGAGCTCACAAGAGAGACTAAAGCTCAATATAGAGATCTGAGATTCCTCTGAATAGAGATGATAATTAGATCCATGTGAGCTGATGAAGTCAACAAGTGAGAGTATAGAGAAAGAAAAGGACTGAGGACAGTGAACTGAGCCTTGGGGAGGGGGGAGATAAGGAGGAGGATTCCACAATTAGTTAGCATGATATGTGTAAAGATCCAGCGAATGAGACTGAGGAGTATTTAGACAGGTAGGAAGAGATTAAAGAGAGATCAGTTCCATAAAAACCCAGAGAGGAGAGAATATCTAGAATAGAGGTTTTGTGTTTGTTATGGACCTCTTTTGGAAATCTAGGTCCCCTTATCAGAATAGTGTTTTCCAATGCAAAAAATAAAATACATAGAATTATAAAGTTAACCAAAGCACTTCCTAGGTGCCAGGAACTGTGCTAAATGCTGAAGTTACAAAGAACACCAAAAACATTGTTGCTGTCCTCAAGAAGCTCACATTCTAATAGGAGAAATAATATGTAAACAACTAAGTACTTACAGCATATATGCAGTCTAAATAGGAAGTAATCTTAGAGTGAAGATACTAGCAGTGGAAGAGAGAGGGAAAGAGCTCTTGGCATAAGGTAGGATTGGACTGAATCTTGAAGCAAGCCAGGAGGTTTAGGTGAGGAGGGAGAGCATTCCTGTGATTGCTAATAGTTTCCATTTCTTCATTTGAGAATTGCCTATTAATAATATCCTTTGATGACTTTTCTGTTGGGGTAATTGTTCTTATTCTTATGTAGTTGTATCAATTCTTTATCTTGGATATTAGATCTTTACCATTTGCTGTGAAGACCTTTTACCCCAAACAATTGCTTTCTTTTTTATTCTAACTACATTTATTTTACATGTGTAAGACACTTTTCAATTTTGTATAATTGAAATTGTCCATTTTACTTATTATGATTATTTCTCTTCTTTTGTTATAAAAAGTATCCACAGTTGTAAAAAAGTATCTTCCTTTGTCTTCTATTTTTAGATGAACCTTTCTATTTAGCTTATGTAATCACCTAGAGTTTATTATACTATACTGTAAAAGACGTTAAAGTCTAATTTTGGTCAGTACACTGTCCAGTTTTTATAGTAGTTTTTGTCAAATAAGAAGTCTTTCCCAGCATTTGGTGTCCTTAGATGTATTAAGTACAAAATTTGATTGCTTCTGGGTCTTGCTCTCCTACCTTATTAGTGAACTTTTATAAGATTTAATAAATTATAAATTATTTAAATGATTATTGCTTCATAATATAGTTTTATATCTGGTATCACTAGGTCCTCTGCATTCTTATTTTTATCATTATTTCCCTCCAGATGAATTTTGCTATTATTTTGTCTAAGGCATGGGTGGAGTTTTACACTATTTTATTTAATTGAAGAGAGTATAGAAAAGAAAAGCAAAAAGGAATATATCAAGGAAGAAATGAGAATAAGGGAAGAACTTACTATATTTCATAATTTGAGCACACCAGAAGAAGAATATACAAACGTAGAGACAGAGGTAGGAGAGGTGTGATCTTATGAATCTTACTCTTATCTGAGGTAGGAGGTGGAATGTTCAACACACATTCATAATCAAAGAATTTATTACAGAAATATATTACATTCAGTAGGAAAAATAGGCAGAGGCAAAGTAAAGGAAGACTGGAAAT
>NW_027186345.1:5542-13042 GCF_028583685.1 Petaurus breviceps papuanus | reverse complement strand
TCCCCATCTCCTCTCATCATATTCCTCTCTCACCTCTTAATTTCACCTTTTAAGTATCATCCCTTCCATTAAATTGGTCCTGTGCCTTCTATCTATGTATACTTGTAAACATACATACACACATTCACATATGTATTCATATGCCCATATACCTTCATATATATTATATATTTCTATTCCCTTCAACTATTTTCATACTGACAAAAGTTTCATCAGTTACAATTATTGTTTTTTCCATGTAGGAATGTTAATAGTTCAACTTTGATAAGTTTCTTATGATTTCTTTTTCTTGTTTACCTTCTCATGCTTCTCTTGCTTCTTGTATCTGAATGTCAAATTTTCTGTTCAACTCTTGTTTTTTCATCAAGAATGCTTGAAAGTCCTCTATTCCACCGAATGACCATATTTTCCTCTGAAACATGATACTCGGTTTTGCTGGGTAGGTGATTCTTGGTTTTAATCCCAGCTCCTTTGACCTCTGGAATATCATATTCCAAGCCCTTTGATCCCTCAGTGTAGAAGCTGCCAGATCCTGGGTTATCCTGATAGTGTTTCCACAATATTCAAATTGTTTCTTCCTGGCTGCTTGTAATATTCTCTCCTTGATCTGGGAATTCTGGAACCTGGCTATAATATTCCTAGGAGTTTTCTTTTTGGGATCTTTTTCAGGAGGTGATCGATGGATTCTTTCAACCTCTATTTTGCCCTCTGGTTCTAAAACATCAGGGCACTTTTCTTTGAGAACTTCCTAGAGGATGATTTCTAAGTTCTTACTTTGATCATGGCTTTCAGGTAGTACAATAATTTTAAAATTATCTCCCCTGTATCTATTTTCCAGGTCAGTGTTTTTTTTTTTCATGAGATATTTCACATTGCCTTCTATCCTTTCATTTGTTTGTATCTGTTTAATAGAATCTTTATTTCTCATAAAGTCATTAGCTTCCATTTGCTCCAATCTAATTCTGAAACAATGATTCTCCTCATTGAGCTTTTGAGATTCTTTTTCCATCTGGCAAATTCAGCTTTTTAAGGCATTCTTCTCCTAATTGCCTTTTTGAGCCTCTTTTGCCATTTGAGTTAGTCTGTTTTTTAAGGTGTTATTTTCCTCAGTCAGGCTGTTGACTTTCATTTCATGATTTTCATCATTTTCATTTCTCTTCCCAATTTTTCCTCTACTTCTCTTATCTACTTCTTAAGGTCCTCTGTGGCCTGTAACCAGCTCATATTTTCCTTTGAAGCTTTTGGTGTAGGAATTCTGACTTCACTGTCTTCCTCCTGTTCCATGCTTTGCTCCTTTTTGTCCCCAAAATAGGAGTCTAATGTTGGAATCTTCTGTCTGCTTTGTTTCCTTTGCCTGGTCATGTTGCCCCTCAGTCACTTGACCCCTGGGCTTTTTGCCACAGGAGGACTCTGCCACCAGACAGAGGAGCTTTTGTCCCAAACGCTGGGGTTTTCTCAGCTGCCGGAGGTATTAGATGGGTGCCCTCTCTGAGGCCTCCATACACTCTAGCAAGCTGGACACATGCCCCAGGACCTCCACCCTAGACTGCAATCCAGATCCAAGCAGGTTAAAGCAAGAGTGATTACCCCTTACACTGGTCACTTGGTCCCCCTACACTCTGCAGGCCAGGAGCTGAAGCTGCCATGTGGTGCTGGCTGGCTGTGCTGGCATCTCAGTGGCTTCTCCCCTGGGGGCAAAAGCCACGCACTCTCTCTTACTGGGTCCCAAAGTTCAGAATGCACTGACCTCTCATTTTGTCCTTCGCATCTGTTTTTCAATAATTCTGGAAATGGCTAAAGCTGCTGCTGATCTGGAGTCCCTCCTATGGTGGGCTGATCAGACACGCCCTGGGGCTAAAACCTCTGGCTCAAGGTGGGCCTGGCTTGGCTCCCAGAGTGCTGCCCTGGCCAATTCCTGCCAGCCCGCTGGGCTGTCCTCAGTGAGAGGTTAGCTTCTCTGTGTCATTTTGTGGGTTCTGCAGCTCCAAAGTTTGTTTAGAGTCCCCTTTTTACATTGATTGGGGAAGGTGGAAGCCAGAGCTGCTTGGAAGTCATGCTTCTACTCCCCCTTTACTGGATCTTTAGCCAAGTCATGACCTATGACCATGGGTGTCCCCCAAGGTTTTGTCCTGGGCCTTCATCTTCAGGAAACTCACACTGAATATAAACTAGGTATAATGACCAATCTATTAAACTCTGTAATTGAAGATCATTAACTGTTATCTTGGGCAAGTCTCTTCATTTTATTTTGTACATTAATTTCCTTCTCTGTAAAGTGAGGAGGTTGAACTAGACGTCCTCCAAGGTCTTTTCTAACACTGAAGCTTTGGTCCCATTATCTGCCCAGCCCTTCACACAAACATTAGGTAACCCTTTGTTTTGTAGAGGCCATTTTGTTTAGGTGTGGGTTGAGACTAAATGGCTTCTGGAATCCCTTCCTGCTCTGAAATTCTGTGAACAGCTGGTTAACAGTGTGAAGTGCCACAAAAAGGTCAAGGAAGTGGATGACTGGGAATAATCCACTGGCCTTAGCAATTAGGAAGTCATTGGTGACCTTGGACAGAGCACTTTTAGTCTAACTATGGAAGAAAAAACTATTTTGTAAGGGGTTGAGGAATGAGTAGGTGGAAAGGAAGTAGAATTAGGGAGTAGAGATGACTTTTTCTAGTTTTTTGGCAGTAAATTGGAGCAAAAAGATAGGACTGTACTTTGAAGGGGTAGCGGGTTGAAGGTAGGGTTTACTATCCTGTTTTATTTTAAAATAAACTTTATTGATGCCTTTTGTTTTTGTATCATAGTCATTCCTGCATCTGCCATCTCTCACCACTCTCCCAGCACACACATATTAAACAATTTTTGGTAACAAAATAAAAAGAGTAAAGCAGAAACCAACTACTAAAGTGGGTGAGTTTTGTTTCTTTTTATGGATGGTGGGAAGGTTCTTGTAATTTATATTCTTAGCCTATTGTTGCAGCATTGATCCATTTATTTAGTGCCCTCCAGAGATGATTAGAGGGGTGAAGGCTAAGACAAATATAGGAGAATGTGGATCTTCAACTTCCTAGGAAAAATATTTGAAAATGGTTCAGTCCCCAGTGCTCAAACTGGATGAATGAGCAACATGGCTCAGATCCTGGAGACATAAAAGCAGTACACTTTACCCTAGATCAAGTGATGTTTCTTTTCATCATGTTTTAAGCACTCATTTTGAGACAAGGAATTGGGACAGAGTACATAAACTTCTGCATTGTTAGGTCATATTTTCCAAAATGCATAGTTGATGTCATTGTTTTCTTCTCCTCACCATTCTTGTCTCATTTGTCTTTGTCAAAATCCTATACCACCCTAATTAACTTAGTATTTATTTCTTTTTAATGACCCCTTGAAGTCTTGTGATGGGACAAAATAAGAGCTATGGGAACTGATGCCTTCATCCCTGTAATCCTTTCTGATATTTGCCTTTTCAATCTAGTTAATCAGGGATTTCCTGGCAATGCTGAAATTACTGGTAGCACCAGATGGACTTCAGTGGTGGCCTTTAGACTTCTTTCAAACCCTTAGGTGTCCATCATTCTTTCCATCCTCAGTAAGGGCTCCTTTGATTGATCCTCTCTCCAATGAAGAAAACATAGAGGACTGTATGTGCAAAACACAACTAGTCTTCAAAACATCTGGAATGCTTCCACATAATATTTTCACAGAGCTGCTGGACCAGGACCAATGTACCCTGCCTTTTCAGTCTTGATTGTATTGTAAGCCCCAGAGCTCTTCCATTGGAGGAAGGCTCCACTCCTGGCCATGTATAGCACCAATGCAATCTTAGCAGCACCAACAGTCACTAGAAATATACCTGTATAGTGCTCAATCACAAAATATAACAGACTCTAAATATAGAAGACAGAAGAAGCAAAAACATTTATCCAAACACCAGAAAATCAAATCCCAAAGCAATAAGCCAATTACATCATAGTGGCAAAGAAGTTAATAAACCACAGCAGCACAGAGAGACACAGCATTCTTCAGCCTTTTGACTAACCAACATTTACTCACAAGTCTAACTGTCTCCCTCAGATGCATTCTCTCCTCACTCCAGTCTAGCTTCTTTGACTCCAAGACTCCTGTGGGTTGTGCTCCCACCTTCAGCAAATTCCTTCTACCAACAGGCTATATGTGATTACATTCCATCTATTAGTGGGTCAGAGTATATTTTTAAAGTAGGGAAGATCTTCAAATTGCCATTACCATTACACCATCAAAACCACAGTTTAAACCAATCTGTTGAATGGTAGATCTTCAAGCATTGGGAGAATCTCACTCCTATTGCTATCAATTTATTCTCTATGCCATGTAGATGTGACCCCCACCTTGGTTTTTTTTTAGAAAGGTAGCCTCTAATTGCAACTTCATGGCCCTTCAGCACATACCTACCAAGCCACCCTTGCCCTCCTCCTCATCTTTCTTAGGGTGTGTCTTCTCTTGGCAGTAGTATGGCAATGTCTGTATTATGTCATCATCGTGGCCAGGGGCTCTGTAGTCCTCTTGGCTGACAGCTACCTCTCTGGTCTCTCTTTCCAGTTTGCTCAGATTATGATAATCTCTGAGGCATTGAAACAAAGTTCAGCAAAGGGTATGCTCCAAAAATCCCTACACTTTCAGAAAAAAAAAAAAACTTCAGTTCCAAATCATCTCTTCATCGTCATTTCGACTGCCCTAGTTTGAGACTTAATGGTGTCCATCATGAAATACTGTAGACTCATAAGGTCTGGTGATTGGGAGGATACCTGCTGTTCCTTGGGTGGGTATTATTAGAGCAATGCCCAGAGGTAAAGGACATGCCTGCTCTCAACTATCTCTGTAGACAGTCCAATTGGGCTTTTCTTGAGCCAGATAGTCCAGGGACTTTGGCAGTATGGAAAATGTGTTGCCTTCTCATTACATGGGTACCTACCCAGAGCCCTAGAATTAGTTCTGATAGCACTTAAGGGAACTTTGCAAAGGCTGTTGATATAGTATTTCAACTCGTGTTGCTATTGGCAACTTCTTAACCTAATTTAATTCAATGGCTGTTCTGAGATTCTGCAACCTATAGAAAATGAGACCACTGTGACCATTAAAAAGAGATCAATGTCCTACCTGGAGCCAAGAAGGTCTTACTACTCTTCCTTCATCAGCTCTTGCCAGATTCTGACCTACATAAAGTAGATTATAATTACATGGAGGAACATGGATTTGGCAGATCAAGTATGGACTATTACTGAAATCCCATGAAAAAAGAATATTCATATATATTTACACATAGAGTTCACACACATACATACACACGTGTATATACAGGACTGTATGCTCCCAGGACATTTCCTAAGTTAGAGTTAATTATTCATTCATGGATCCATTCAACAAATTTTTTATTAAGTGTATACAAAGTGTACTTTTTAAAAATTAAGTTTATACTATGTGAAGGTCATTCTGTGTGGTATATATAAAATATAATTTAACTTGAAGTAAAAACTCCTCAACATTTTACTTTGTGTGTGTACACAAAATAATATTTGCCCAATACCTCAATTTTCTTGGAACTTTATTTTTTCCCCCTCTGGCAATACCAGCTTTTCTTCATTTTTCTCACTTTGGATGATTGATATTTGGGGATATTGCTTTTTATTCCTGTTCAATGAAATGTTTATTTATTGGCAAAAAGTATTTTAATTTTTTTTCCCTTTTCAACCAATGACATTGATATCTAATGTCAACGCTAAAGTCATACATCAATAAACATATCCTTCATAGGCCCACAGATTCTCCTAGTTGGAAGAAAACTAAGAGGTCATCTAATCTAGAGGTGTTAAATATACAGATCATGTTGGCATACACCCTGTTACACTCCCAAGTGCAGCCTGAACTAAGTTAAAATGTAATTGGGAAATATTTAGCAAAATAAATAAAAATAAATAAATAAATAAAAATAAAAAAAATAGATTATATTAATGTGATTTTCTAAGTCAACATGTAGTCCTCAGTGATCCTTATGTATGGTTTAATGGTCCCCATTTCTATTTGAGTTTGACAACACTGGTCTAATCCAACAAACTACCTAACTCAGGAATACATCTCCAATGTCAAGACTGTGCTGCAGGGACAAAAAAACTTATTACCACATGAAGCAGTTCATTCCCTTGTCCTGAAGCTCCAATGGTAATAAAGTTATTTAGAAATGCTCTTCACCCTTCCTTTTGTACTTATTTCTCGCTGGAGTTCTATAGGAGGCATTTAAATATTCTTCCACATGACAACCCTTAAGATGGTTGAACTCTTAAAGATGGTTCTTACTTAAATGCTGCTAATTCTTTAATTATCTTCTACTTGTTGACCAAATTTATCATTGGAGTTGAAAATGCTTAACTGTGGACATTTATGAAGAGGTAAAGTGACAATGTGGAAAGACTGAAGGATTGGGAATCTGGGTTTGAATCCCATCTCCGCTATATATTATGTGTAGGACTTCTGACAATCACTTCATCTCTCTGTGCCTCAGTTTCCTCATTTGTGAAATACAGGAGCTGGACTAGATGACCTCTAAGGTCATGATTCCTATGATTCTATGAATTCTCAGGCAGATGGGGGGGGGCGGTAAGGGAAGAATTATGTGTAAATCAATAGGGCAAATATCTTTGTAGGTAAAATGGAAAAATGAAGTATTCTTCCAATGACGTTTTGGGGAACAGATTTCCCACTTAATCAAGTTCCATTTGATCCAATGAAAACTGTTTGTTTCCTTTGATGATTGAAGAAATATGCATGAAGCACTTCCTGTGCACAGTGCTAAGCACTGGGGAAAAATACTTTTGAGTTAAAAGACAAATCCTGTCCTTATGGAATTTAGATTCCAGTAAAGGGATAAGGCACAAAACAATAACTACAGTATATAATACATCATGAAAAGTGTCAGGAAGGGTAAAGAACAAAGTGATATACAAAGTCCAAAGGGAAGTGTCAAAGAAGGCTTCATGAAAGAGAGGGCATTGCAATGGGCTTGAAAGATCAGCTAAAAATTTAACAGGCAAAGGGGGCCTTTCCTGAGGATAGAATAAAAGGATATGATTTATATTCCTTTTTTTGTATTTACACATGAACGCAAGATATAATATGTAATGTATGATGTGCATGTATACATATGTGTGTATATGTATATGTATGTGCATATATATACATATATGCATGGTGATATAGATTTAAAGGTTGAAGGGACCATAGTACATTGGTCCAACCCTCTCCTTTTACAAATAAAAAAAACTGTCCAAGAGCATTTTGCCCAGTTGCACACTAGCTAATAAGAGCCTGAGATGGAATTTAAACCCAGTTCTTCCTGATACTAAGTCTAACATTTTTTCCTCCTATACCACACATTACTGTCCCTACAGAGAACCAACCTGAACAAAATCATGGGAATGGGAGAACACAAGGTGTGTGTGTGTGTGTGTGTGTGTGTGTGTGTGTGTGTGT
>NW_027186345.1:0-5532 GCF_028583685.1 Petaurus breviceps papuanus | reverse complement strand
GTGTGTGTGTGTGTGTGTGTGTGTGTGTGTGTGTGTGTGTTGTAGAAAGGAAATAAATTTGTCCAGTATAGCTAGACTGCCTAGTGCATGGAAGGGAAAAGAATGAATTATGACTGGAAGATGAGTTATGCTCATGGGCTAAAAGCATGGACCATGACTCATTCTACATTATGAGGACCTTGACAAAGGGTTGGAATTTTATTTGTTAGGCAATGGAGGTGGGGTGGGGATGGTACTGAAACAGCATGAGCAGAGACTGTCTTGGCAGTAGAATGAAGGATGAATAGGACTGGCATTGGATGGAGGTAGGAAGATTTACAAAGAAGTTTCTTTTTCCACATTTGAATCATGAAAACTAAATTTTACCCAAATTAGAGCCTTAGTTCTATACACACCCTAAAGAAGGTAACAGACCACAATCAGTGACTGGATGACTTTTTTTCCTCCTAATATTTGATGTTTCCATTGAATTCATTTAAATTTTGAGTACAGTGTTTTCCTTCTCCAATCCACATTCCATAGAACCACTAAAAATAATGTTGCTAAAAGGACTATATCATTCCTTCAATCAAAAAGCTTCCGTGGTTCCCTATTGCCTTGAGTTATAGAGGCCACTTAGGCCAACACTTAAGGGACTTGGCACTCTGGCTCCAACCTGTCTTTTCAGACCAATTTCATATTATTCTACCTCACATGCTCTACTCTATGTTCCAGCCACAATAGCTTACTTACTGTTCCCCAAGCATAATACCACATCTTGTGCCTCTGAGCCAAAAATACAAGGTGTTCTTCATTCCTAGAATTCCCTCCCTTCTTAAACCTTTCTGTTCAAGGCTCAGCTCAAATGCTACCTTCTACATGAGATCTTCAGTGATTCCGTTAGTTGTCAGCACTCCACCACTTTCCAAAATTGCTGTTTATGTATCTGTGAACATATTATTTTCTGACATGTCCAAAACAGAAACCGTTAGCTTTCTCCCTCTATTATCTCCTTTTTTTCTGACTTCCTTATTTCTTCCAAAAGCAACACAGTTCCTCCAGGCAACCAGGTTCACATTCTAGGAATCATCCTTGACTCTTTACTCTCAATCACCACTGCCATACTCCAGGTCTTCCCTTTACCCCCACCCCATATCTATTTAATTGCTAGGTGTTGTTGATTTTCCTCCCTCAAACTTTCTTGCCCTTGTTTCCTTTTCTCTACTCCATCACCATGAGCCAAGGTTCTTATCACTACTCACCTGGACTTCTGCTACAGATTTCTAGGCATCTGGGTGACACAGTGGATAAAGCACTGGGCCTGGAGTCAGGAAGTTCTGAGTTCAAACCCAATCTCAAACACTTACTAGCTGTGTAATCCTGGAAAAATTACTCAATATTTGTTTGTATCAGTTTCCTCAACTGTAAAATAGGGATAATAACACCTACCTCACAGGGTTGTTGTGAAGATAAAATAAGATGTTTGTCAAGCATTTAGTACAGTGCGTGGCACATAGTAGAATATATATATACATATATATATGTATGTATGTATGTATGTATTCTTTCCCTTCTTCCTCTTCGTAATAAGTCTCCTTGTATCTAGCCTTTCCACCTTTTGTTCTAGGAACAGTAATCAAATCAATATAGTTATCCCTTCCACATTTTGGTGGCTAGGGTCATGGCATCCCCATAATCTGGAAAATCCGTGTAAATTTTTTGGCCCTCCCTTTGTACCAGAGAAGAAGTCTGAATTTTTTCTTTTTTTCATTTTGGGATATTTACAGTACCTTATTGTCAAATTTACATTATTTGGCGCTAGACTCTGTGTTGTTTGCTGGTCTTTGTGTGTCATCTATAGCTCCCTCAAAACTCTAAAAACATTCCCATTTAATTTCTTATGCCAATCTGCAATATATGGAAACTGTGATGGGAAAAATTGAGACTTGGAAGGGATAATGGTATTACCATTGTTTTTGGAAAAGGTCACACCCTTTTCATGCTGTTTGCCTCAGTTTCTTCATCTATAAAATGAGTTAGAGAAGGAAATGGCAAATCATTCCAATATGTTTGCCAAGAAAACTCCAAATGGGGTCATGAAGAGTTGGACATGACTGAAAAACTGAAGAACAAAAATGACAATCAACCCTATGGCACCTTTCGTCATACTTGTGACTTTAGAGACTAAAAACTCTTTTCTGTGACCACATATATTCCTCCATACATGGAGTGTGAGCTCCTTGAAGTCAGGAATTGACTCACTCTTGAATCTGTATTCTCAGTTTCTACCTCAGAGTCTGGCACATAATAGGTATACAATAAGTACATTTCCCTTTGTTCATTCCTTCATTCTGTCAGTAATCAGCAAGACTATTTCTCTTCTCCAATTCTACTTGTTGTTTTGTTTTCTCCATTTCATGGACTACTGTTACTTATATTGAGGGACTTGATCAAGGTCATACAGATTGTAAGTGGAAGAGCCAGGATTTGAACTAAGGTCCCGTGACTTCAAGTTTAATGTTCTAATTTGAGCATTCTTTTCGTTGTGTCATGCTACCCCAATATATCTTCCACAAAGCTGACAAACTGATATTCCTAACATGCAGTTCTGGCCACGATACAACCTTGATCAAGACTTGATCGTTGACTATAAAAGGCTGTAAGGCCTATAAAATATAGCCTTATTTTTGGCATTTAAGTTTCTTCACCATCTAGTTTCAAGCTATATTTTTAAGTTGATCCTACTTGGTTGTTGTTCAATCATTCAGTCATGTCTGACTCTCTGTCACCACAGGGGCTATATCATGCTTATGCTGTCCATGAGATTTTCTTGACAAAGATAAGGAGTGGTTTGCCATTTCCTTCTCCAGTGATTCCACATTACTAATTAGGTACACCCCCATCTATATACATGTATACTATATGCATGTGTCTATATACATGTACACACCTATCAGTGGGAACTTTGGGTTGAAGGGAATGGATTTTTTAGTCATTATTTTAATGTAATTCTAAATTCTTTCTAGAATAGCTGGACCAACTGATAACTCTATATGTATCAATAATGTATCAAAGTGCCTATTGTTCCATAACTACTCCAATCTGCACTATGTCCACATTTTGTCATCACTACCAAGTTTCATAATATAGGGTGAAATCTCCAAAATTTGATTTTCATTTCTCTTTTTTGGAACCATCTTTCATATAGCTTTTAATAATCAGAATTTCTTTGATTTTTGAAAACTATTCATATGCTTTGACCACTTAATTGTAGAATGACTCTTGGTCTAATATACTTCTATTAATTTCCTATACACCTTAGCTATCATACCATTATAAGAATTTGTCTTTGCAAAAATTTCCTCCCCTTATTTGATAGCTTGCCTTCTTATTGTAGCTGCATTGATTTTGTTTGAGCAAAAACTTTACAAATTCGTTTGACTGAAATGCTCAATTTTATCTTTTGTGATTGTCTCTATCCTTTGTTTTCCTAAGAGTTTGACTATAGGGGCAGCTAGGTGGCACAATGAATAGAGCACCGGCCCTGTAGTCAGGAGCACCTGAGTTCAAATCTGGCCTCAGACACTTGACACACTTACTAGCCATGTGACTTTGGGCAAGTCACCAAACTCCAATTGCCCTCCAAAAAGCCAAAAAAAAAGTTTGACTATTAGCCACTGTTGTGAAAGTTTTCCTGATCTGCTCTTCTAATTTTTTTAAGAGTGTGGCTTAAATCAAGTCTATTCATTTAAATCTAATTCCTGCCAAATGCTCTTATCCTATTTCAGAGAAAGCATCCCTCTTTCTTTCAAACATTAAATTCTCTGAGAATCTGTTTCCCCATTTTACACATGGAGAAATAATGATTCTTTAGTATTTATCTCCCAGGGTTATTATGAGGATCTAATGAAATAATGTATGTAAAATGCTTTGCAAATTTTAAGAGAAATGCAAATGCATCTTAATAATGATTATTACCTTCATTCCTAATCTGTCCCACATGGCTCATGCAGAAAAAGTGATCAGAGTTGTGGCAGGAAGATAGGGAATTTAGCCTTTGGAAGATATGATTGTTTCATTTATCTGCTAGTTAGATTAGTACATTGATGACTGGGAAAGCACAAGAGCATTGTACATTATCCAGAACCTGGGTAATATGCTGTCATGAAATGATGAACAATGTTGATGAACTTCTCTGATCAGTCAAATTTTGACATAATTTTCCATAAGCCCTCATGACTGACAGCATCAAAGGCCTTGGTCAGTTCTACACTTGTTGTGTACAGACCTCTGGTCTCCTCCTAGTATTTTTCCTAGAATTGTTGGGCAGCAAACATATCAACCTTTCCTCAGTCCTTTCTGAAGCCACACTGGCTCTCAGGTAGATAATCACCTTCTAGTGAAGGATCTGACCACGAAGGAGGACTCTGGCAAGAATCTTGCCAGCAATGACTAAGAGAGAAAACCCCCACCCCATGATTATCACAGGACAATCTATGTCCTTTACCTTTATAGAGATAGATGATGGATGCATCCTTGAACTCTTTAGCATGACATTTTGAGCCATGTTGTCAAATGTCTTCAATAAGGATGAAGATTACACTGAGGTCAGCTACCACACTGATGGTAAATTCTTCAACTTGAAAAGGCTACAAGCCAAGACTAATGTGGAGGGAGTATTGGTGCATGATTTTATGTTTGCCGATGATTGCACACTCAATGCAATCTCTGAAGCTGAGATGTAACAAAGTATGGACCAATTCTTTGCTGATTATACTAATTTTTGGCCTAACAACACCAAGTAAATACGGGTGCTCCATCAGCCACCACTACACCATTCATACATGGAACCATTGGTTATGGCAAATAGAGAAGCTTTGAATGCTATGGATAAGTTCACTTACCTTGGTAGTATACTTTTCAGGGATGTACACATTGATAATGAGGTTGACACACACAAATATTGCAGTATTTGGGGTCTCTGAAGGAAAGTTTGGGAAAGAAGAGGTATTAGACTGACTACTAAACTGAAGGTCTACAGAGCCATTGTTCTGACTTCATTATTGCATGCCTCTGAAACCTGGGCAGGCTACTAGCACCATGCCAGGAAACTGAATTGCTTCCATTTGAAATATCTTAGGAAGATTCTGAAGATCACCTGGCAGGATAAGGTAGCAGACACTGAGGTCCTTTCTTGAATTAAAGTGCCAAGCTTTCAAACTCTACTGCAGAGAGCACAACTCGAATGGGCTGGCCACATTGTTCAAATGCAAAATGTACCCTTGCTAAAAAGAGTGTTTTATGGAGATATCACATAGTGGTCAGAAGAAGCAATACAAGGACACTGTCAAGGTCTCTCTTAACAACTTTGGAATTGGTTATGTGACATGGGAGACTCTGTGTTATAGAAATGTAAATTTTTTAAGATCTTCCCTGCCTCTAGGTTAAGTGCACCTGTAGCCTGTGGTGGGAGGTTTGTTTTTCAGGAATGCCCACACCTTGGTGCTTTGTGATTGGGCAGTGGGTCAAGAGGGTTGTTACATTCTCTGACCC
>NW_027186344.1:0-54941 GCF_028583685.1 Petaurus breviceps papuanus | reverse complement strand
AGAATGTAACAACCTTATTGACTCACTGGCCAATCAAGAAGTATCTACTGAAAAACAAGCCTCCCACCCCAGGCTTCAGGTGCACTTTAGCGTAGGGGCAGGGAAGATCTTTAAATTTGCATTCCCATTACAGGAGGGAAAGCACATTATAGTGAGCTCAGTCTCGAGTCCAGGTGAATGACTTCCCCAATCCGAATCCAGCTGATTTTTGAGAAATGACCTCTCATTTTTAACTGGCACCACAAGTCGAGATGTAGCCAGGGTGGGCCAGGCATGATATGGAAAAAGGAGGCTAGTAAGTGTTGATGTCCCTCGATCTGACAGCGGGGTAGATGTCCTCTCCTAACGTCAACTTCAATGCTTATTTGCATACTTTCTCTTTCCTTGGGAAATAGAAGTCACAGGCAGGCAGGATTGTGCCGAGAAACGGCCTGGGGCTGGGGGGTGGGGGGCGGTATGGAGGGGAACCGGAGAAGGATCTGTAGTCATCAGTCGAAGAAAAAAAAAAAGGTGAAATGAAATGTAGAAAGGCTGGCACGAAAAATTAAGGCAATGCACTTCAAGTGACCAAGAGGGTGCATGAAAACGAAATATTATATCCTGAATAAAAAAAGCAAGAGTCTCTGCACCATTTAAGCCATGGGAGGTTCGACACCTAAAGAGAAATAAATCATCGCACGAAAACGTGGCCGAGAAAGCTGGAACGCAGCCCCACGGCAGTCATCCCAATCAGCAGAACAAACGAAAGGAGTATAGCAATATTGTTTTACGAAGACAGTCGTAGCCCTGTTAGTTGGTCTTCGTACTTATTTCTCTGCTTGTCTTTTCTCTGTATTTTCTCCAAGTTCAGGGTGCTGACCTTTCCCCTGAACTAGTGAATGTAATTAAAAGTAGGATAGTTAGTTAACCCCTTTATGAGCAGTCTTTCCTTTAAAAGCAGCTAAAGAACCCGTACTAGCAGGCCATCCTGGGTGTGCTAGGGTGCTGGGAGGTTGTGCATTGCAGCAGGTGTCAGGTTTCAGGGTGTCTGGCCCAACTGTTCTCTTGCCAGGTTCCTATGGTTGTATGTGTGTGTGTGTGTTGCTTTTTGGAGGGCAACTGAGGTTAAGTGACTTGCCCAAAGTCACACGGCTAGTAATTGTGTCAAGTGTCTGAGGCCGAATTTGAACTCAGGTCCTCCTGATTCCAGGGCCGATGCTCCATTCACTGCGCCACCTAGCCGCCCCATGTATGTATATTCTTATGTTGATTTCAATTCTGCCTAGCACAGTGTCTGTTGAAGAGTGCTCCACAGCTTTAGGAGGGGGAGTGTATGTGTCATTTCAGTATTTTTTTTATTCAGAAATGACTATTTTCAGAGCTTATCACCTTTACCAAAACAAAGCAAAAAAAAAAAAAAGTAGGCATCACAACTAGCAAAAAGGTTTTCTGACATTCAGTACCAGTTTTCACAGAAGTCACAGACAATTTAATTGTGTCCTATATAAATATAGACATAGGTTTATTTTTCCTTCTGGTCTTATGCATTCAAATTGTCCCAGTTGCTTTGCTATAGAATCCCTGAAGAAGCAGCTGTCCCTTTTGAGTGATTTGCCTTAGTTTGCCAACAACAAAGTAAATACCTTTTGCTGCTGTGGCTGTTTGTTTAAAAACACTACTGAAATATTAAATGGATTGTGTATATGTTTACATCAGAACCAAGACTTTTATTCATTGATCCGACCGTCAGGGTCGGGGGTGGCCGGGCCTTACCTGCTTTGGCCTTTGGTGTGCACTGGACGTGGGCCAGCCACGTTTCCCCAAGAACGGAGTCACAAGCCAGGAGAGTCAAAGAGTAACAAGACTTTATTCAGCAGCTTCTTTTGCAATTACATCCTAACTTCCACCAACTCCCCTTGAGCTTCCCTCCTTCTATCCCCCTTCAGTCCCCCTTCTCCTCAGGCAGGAGTTGCCACAGTGCCAAGTCTGAGCCAAATCCAAGGCTACAAGTCGGGAGGTAACGGAGCTCTCCTCCTGGAACAGAGCATATCTCAACCTCTGAGTCTCCTCCACAGTGCCTGCGCCAAGGTCGGCATGCACGTTATCACTGCAGAGTCAGCACGTTCCTGGTCTCATGCCTCCAGGGGAACTGTACGTACACCCCCTAACAATTCATGATGAAAAATGATATCTATATCCAGACAACTAGCTACAGAGTCTGAAAGCAGATCAAAGCATATTATTTTCACTTTCGTTGTTGTTGTTGTTTTCTCGTTCCCCCTTTTGTTCTTTTTTTTTCCTTTTACAACATGACTAATGTGGAAATATGGAGAAACATGATTGCACATGTACAACCCATATCAGATTGCTTGCCCCCTTGGGGAGGGGGAGAGAAGAGAGGGGGAGAAAATTTTAGAACTCAAAATCTTATTTAAAAAGAATGTTGAAAACTATCTTTACATGTAATTGGAAAAAATAAAATACGATTAAAAAAAAAGAACCAAATCCTTTGTGATTCCAACTACTCAACTTCTTATCTAGTGCTGAATAACCAACTGTGCTTAACTCTTCTCTCCATCTTGGGAAGGAGATATGTTTAGATGAGGAAGCAGATGACTTGGAGTAAGCAAAATTTAATTTTAGAAGAATATTTTTACCTTACCACTGTGTTCTGTGAAGGATTTAGTAGAATTTAATTGCCTAGGTAAATTAGAAGCCAAGTACAACAATGAACTAGCAGAGGGGCGGCCAGGTGGCTCAGCGAGTAAGAGTGCCGGCTCCAGTGTTGGGACGACCTGGAGATCGAATCCTGGGCTCAGACGCTCAGCACCACACCCAGAGATAACTGGCCGTGTAACCTGGAGCAAGTTACTTAACCCCGATTGCTTAAAAAAAAAACAAACAAACAAACAAAAAAAAAACAATGAACTAGCAGGTGTCCATGGAAATCCGGGAAAATCAAATTGCAAAACTCCAAAAGCCAGTGCAACATACGACAACGCAAAACCATATGTTAGCAAATGTAATTTAGGGATATCAAAGACATTGTCATGCAACTATCATGAGCCTACAGCAGTAGTGGAGAACCAGTTCTTTAAAAGTCATCCAAGTGAAAATAAGATAAAATAACATCGCCAAATGTGTGATGCCATAAGCATATATCTTTAATATTTAAAAGATGAAAAATACAGTTAACTAAGAAAGAAATTGTTCAATGTGCAGAAAATATACGTGACCGTAAAAAATAAATTAATATTGCTAACTTACTCAGATCTTTGATAAAAAAAAAATTAAGTCATACCTGACTTACTTTTATTTCTTTCTGGGTTATCAAAATGCCTCATTCTGAAAATACATAGCTCTACTCAGTTGATCAATATCCTGACCCAACGGCTGGGCAGACAACTGCTGCGGATGCTTAGATTTTTTGCTTATCCTGAAAGTATCAAAGGCCAGCTACTTTTTAATTGATCAGTCACATGGATGACTGTCACTGTAATGGTTTGAAATCAGACCAAAGTAACTCTCCTACTTCGACCTGAAACTCTCTGGTTAATATGAACTTTGGGCACTCTAAAGGCTCTTCAGCAACTGCTCCAGCATGGACTCCTACTATGGTAAGGCATTATTTACATTATTTACACTATGCCATAACCGAGGAAGAAGAGTCTCAATATATGCCCTGCACCTGCAAAAAAAATCGTCATGTACTATTTAAAGTGCAAACTGCCCTCCTTCATTTCAAGAAAGTAAAGAAACCAATGTAGCAAGTTATTCGCATGTGTATCTTTTCTTCCCTGGTTAATCACTTTTTGCCTGTAGCATAAGTGAGTCTCATTTCAATGAATATTCCTCTTCCTCCAGTTCTAAAGGCTATCTCTGAAGACACAATCACTTCCTCACCCGCCCTGACTTCCAACCAGTTTTGACTCTTGTTTCTATCTTGTTACATAGAATTGATGATGCACTATCCTGTCAGTCATACAGAACTCTCCAGGGTTCTGATTCTGTACAATTTCTGTAACATCCAGTCATAAATTTATTGGGAATAAATCCAGAACTAAAAAAAAAGTTTTGGAAAGAAATTTATGACATCATCTAGCAGAGGCGAGAGCTAAAATAGATGACCCACTCACCTGGATCCCTGAGAGTTACATACTCAGGATTGAAACAATGGGGCTAGAACACCCTAGCCGACTGGCCAGCGTGGAGGTCGTTTCCAGATAAGGCTGGCAATATATTCAGCCAATAGATGGCGGTCTGCAGTGGGACAAGTTTGGTGAGTGACGTCGGTGAGGGACAGACCTTTATGCAGATGAGGAGACTTGTGTTAGCGTTTTCTGTAGGCAGATGGTGCGACTGGAAAAGGTGGTTTTAAGGATGGGTGGGGTGGGGAGCTTAGACGAGTTGGTAGGGGTTGAAGCGCTTATGGCTGAGAGGTTTGTGTATGTGGAGAGTGCGTTGTTGGACTGTCGCGTGAGTGATCGTGTGTGTAGAGTGTGTATGCGACGAGGGAGTGGTGGAGTGTGGTGATGAGTAGCATACTTACCTGGCAGGGGTGATTCCATGATCACGAAGGTGGTTTCCCCAGGGCGAGGCTTATCCATTGCACTCCGGATGGGCTGACCCCTGCGATTTCCCCAAATGCGGGAAACTCGACTGCATAATTTGTGGTAGTGGGGGACTGCGTTCGCGCTCTCCCCTGATCGAAGTGTCCTCAAGAGTAGTTGGTTGTCTTTCCAAGTTTTTTCTTCAGGAACCTCCGATTTCAGAAACTCGCTAGGTAGCTCGAATTGCTCCGCTGGAGAGCTTTACCTGTGGTTTAGGTCAACCTAGTTAGTATCTCCTATGTTCATGTTTCTTTGGAAACTTGCAGTTTGTAGCACTACAGCTCTGTGGTTGCAGAAATCTTCTTTCGACAATGTTGGATGCATGATGTTGTTTTCCCTTTCCTACCCCATTCTAATTTGGACCTCAATTCATCGCAATTATTATAAAACTCAGTCCCTCTTGCTCTGAATGGCTGAATGTACAGACTGACCAACGATACTAGCCATCCTTATCAACCTGATGGGATTTTTGAAAGTTGCATTTTAAGGCACCTGCTTGAACACAACCAAGTCATCTGCCTCCCTCTCTCCTCCAGAGTCACGACAGTACAATGGCAGCATACAGTCCAGACAACTGGTGATGGCTCAAGATGCAGTGCCTGACCTTGGAGTCTTCAATGTCTAACCAAGCTCTAAGCGCTCCAGAGCGCCTGCTTCAGCTGCCTTCGCCGCCGGTGGAACAAATTGCTCTCATCTGCCCATTCCACCGGGGAACATCTTCACATGCTTGAGGTAGACACTCCCATGGATCTGAGACCCCTCAGTTACCCTCAGTCTAGTTTTAGCCAATCTGCTGAAACAGCTCCCCTGGGTCTGAGGCATGTGCCTCTTGGAGGCAGAGGTGAGAGATAGGTGGAACAGATGGACACCAAAGGAGGAAAGCAGCCCTGAAAAGGACTTGGCAGCCTTCCCACCAGAAGTACTAGTCTTCCCTGCACCACACATACATACATGCACACACACGGATATATTTATGTTTATGTATGCATCTGCAAGTATATACACATATACACACGTATACACACACTAGGTTGGGGGGGGGGGGCAACTGTTGCTCCAGAATGATGAGTCTAGCAAAACTATAATATCTGTAACTTAGTGACTGTCCAATCCCAGTCAACTAGGAAATTTAAATTAAGTCTCAAAAGCACTATTTGCCTTATTTGCAATGAACCTACAGGGCATAGCTTGGACCTACAAGATATATGTCCCCTGAGAGAAAGTGTTCCTTCCTAGAGGTTCTGGAACTCATTCTTTAGCTCCCGCTTTAAGTTTGCCCACAAATAGCCCAGGAGGGTAATTTGTGCAAGTAGTTATTATGCCCATTTTATAGGGGACTTAAGTTCCATTTCTCAAAGATCATGAGTCCAGTCATGGTTTGGCCTGAGAATGGATCCCCATGTGGCATTTAGGGTTTTTCCAACCACATGGGATGAACAGACACAACGTCATATAACATATACATACTACATAATATAGTGTCTTTTTCCTTCTTCCAGCCCCCCTCCTTCCATTTCTGCTTCTTGAGACTCAAAACCACCTAGATGACAGTCCACGATCCTGCAAGATTTTTTTCTGATTTTTTCCTTAGTGTCCTAAGACTATTTTGCTTAAGAGTTTTTATTTGCACTTATATTCTCTTTATGTATTGGATGTGATTCATTCTTTCTAGCCCTTTAAAGAGAGGCATCATATGGTACACACTGCTGTATTCCTTCCTCCTGCCCCAAACCCCTCACCTCCTAGTCCCAATAGATGACACAGAATAAAGGCTTATTAAATATTGGCTTCATTAAGTTGAATTGCAGGGTACTTTCATGTACATGATCTCATTTGATCACCCAAATAGCCTTGTGAGATAGAGTACAAGTCCAATTTTTTTTTTTTTTTACCATTAGGTGTAGAAACCAAAGTTTTCATAAGTTCATGGGACTTGTCCCAAATCATAGCTAGACTCATTCAGAATCATGGAGTGTCTATGCTAGAAGGAGTCTCCTTGAGCAATGGATAAAGCACCTCATGTTCCAGATCAATTAGTCACAGAGACATAGAAAGATTAAATCACCTGCCCAATGTAAACAGCTATAGATTCTCTGACCTAAACCTGGATCTTCAGATTGCCACTCCCGTCCTTTGTCAATCCAGATGTAAATGTCTAAGCCTTCAGGCCCTCAGACACTAACTCTCATGCTTTTCCCACTATATAAAACATATAGCCTTCCTTTATTTCTTAATTATGTTCAGTCCCTGATACATCAGAGAATCAGCCAGGAGATATCTATTGGAGCAGTAGAGGGAGTCAGGTTTGAGGTTGGGAATTTGTCTTCTTCGCTCTGCTGTATTTTCAGCCCAGTCGTCCATTTATCCATCCACAACTATCACTCCAGCCATTATTTTACTCACATTCAGGAATGTATATATAAAGTTAAATCACCTATGAAAACCAGCCTTCTTACTTCAGAGTTCATATGAATGTGTGTATGTTGTATTCCCATACACATCAAAATGGAAGAGTCAGTAGTTTGCCCCACCAGAGTTACCATCACCTTCACATCCTCCCCTTAAAGTCAAAAAGTGGCAAAGACTAGGCAATAAGCCCAAAATGGTATATGACCCACTACAGGAATCTTTATGACTCCTCCAATTGCCCCCCATAGACTTGGTTGGGAAAGTGATTATTGTCAATCCAATGAAGAAAGTGAGGCAATTGATCTATGAGCCAGAAGCTATTACCCATAACCCCTGATGAGGGCACAAAATTTTTCCTCCATCTGAACAAAACTAGAGCCTGTGTTTAAAAAAAGAGCTTCTGAATCCCTCTTTATACTCACGAGTTGACTGTATTGATAGCAAAGGCACCACAAAATTCGGGTGGCTCGCGTGAGATTGTTTACCTGATCGGCTTTGGTGATTTTTTGCCTCTGGGTTCTCCTGTGTTGTCAGTGATCAAGGGACCATCTCTTGGAGCAGAGCATTCTGCCAGCTGCTGAAGATCAGGAGGCACAGCATATAACAAAGGCTTTGTCAAGGTGAAACCCTTATCTCCAGCTTAATGACCAGTGATGGACCAGGGGATTCTGCCTCTTCAAGGACCGAATCTTCTTCTCTGGCAGTGGATCTGTGAGGCGGTGAGTGTGACATTCTCAAAGCACATAGGAGCAGGGTGTTATTACCTGCCCAGGGCAGAATGAAGAGGACGCTTCACTCTTGAGTCCTCAAGCATCATCACTGTCAAATTTAGGGTCCCATCTGCACAGTTGGCATTGAGGCATTAGCTTGGGTCACTGACGGGTAGAAGCATTTGACTTTATGACCTTGCTTGCACACTGGAAAGCAGGAGTGTATTTAAACGTGATCTCTCCGCAGAAGAGACAATCAGGTCGATGGCTGTAGCAATCTTCACTGTGTGAGGTCGAGGGAAATGTGCTACAGCAATTAAGGAAGAGGCAGTATGGTAGAGGGGAGGGGACTTGGGATTTGGAGTCATTGAACCTGCTGGGTTCAGCTAGCCCCGGACTAGGCAGTGAAATGGAATTTTGGAAAAGCGGGACTGGCCCAGGAATATTCCATCAAAATGAAAATGCTTGCTCCCTCCTTCCTCCTAAGCCTTTTCTATTTTTCATGGTTCTGACAAGACAGTTGGTCATTTCAGGAAACCAGTAAATGGGGCGTCTGTGAAGGGGGGGTTCCCCATTAAAGAGATCAGGGCGTCCTGATTTCTTTTCCTGTGAGGCAGATTTCTCCACTGCTTTTGGAGGCTCTTGAAGAAGAAAGGGAGGAAGAGGAAAGGGAAACTGAAGAGAAAGAGAAAGCACAGAAGGGAGGAAAGCTATGCAAATGTTGAGCAAGCCAGGAGGCAAGGGTTTCTCGAGAAAGTAGCAGGAAAGTGTCTTCTTGCCCGAAGAAAGGGCTAAAATATGGTGCAGGTCCTTTTTCTGAAGTGTTTTTAGGCGATCATCTGTGCGCGTAAAGGTGCAGGTGTGGAGACCTTTTCCTCGGGTGGAGGAGGTAGCTGATTGCGAGCGGGGCTTGGTCAAACCTTTTGTATTGGGCTCCAGTGGAAAAAGGATGCTGTCTGGAAGGAGTAAAGGAGTGGGAGACTTGTTCTCTATAGGAAATGAGGTGGGAAACCCTTGCTCTGCAGGTCGCAAGTGGTCTTCTAGGGACTCCAGTATGTATAGTCCTTGAAATTTGAGCTTTGCAGAACAATTTAGTTATTAAAAGGACTTGTTCTGTGAATCTTCTCGTGGTCCAAATTTCACAGAGCAAATTTTATTCTGCGAGATTTGCATTCTCCAAGGACGTTGCTTGAGAACCTAGAAGGTCACATGTGGCCTAGAGGCCAAAGGTTACCCACCTCTACCTTAACTAGTATCTACTATTCCCTCATTCTGAGGGCAATATGCTAACTGGATTTGTAAAGTACTCCACTCCTCCGACAGGGTATTGCAGTACTGCTGGGAACTGGCCACTTTACTATGGGGAAAAGAAACTTTGATAATTGTGCTATTTCCTAAAAAGCCTTATAAACTTTTAGAAACAGTACAGTACTTCTGCTCTTCATTCTGTGTCACTAGGGCATGCAGTTGAATTTTGTTTCCTTGGGTGCGCTTGCCAGAGGTTGGCCAGAGTGACCTTGCATTTGTTCCACTAAACCTATTTTGAGGTACCTGAATTTTCAAGACAGCAATCTAAAGGACACGTGTCACCCTCAGGGAAAAAAAGCTTGTGGTTTCTCTTTAGTCACTTGCCTTCAAGCCCACCCTCCCAATACACAGTCACACAAGCAAGGTCCTAAACCCTGCAACACCCAAGATCTGTATAGAAATGGCCCCTCCAATGGCAGCAGCTTCTGGGCCTGCTTCGAGGTCTCCTAGATTCCACCTTCTGACAGAGATGATCCAGAATGGTCCAGACTGGAGGCAATTTTTAAAAATATGTCCAAGGAGGCAATTTGTTTTGCATGCCTACTCATGCTTGTTACAATAGTTTTTGTTTTCCCAAGGGTGAGAGGTGCAAGGTGGTAGGAGAGAAAATTAAATTTTTGTTCATTGGGGGAAAAAAGATTTCCAAAGCAAAATCTTTTTGACTTGACTACCATGGTCAGGATTACCATGGTCACCAGAATTTCCCCATGCAGTCCAAGACAAGAGGAACAGGTCTGAATGTCAGGAAAGTCTAAAAGCACTTTGGAATCCATTTCTTGGAAACCATGAAGCAAGGTATAATGTGGTAGAGTCTCTCCACTTTTGGGGAAATTACAGAGGTCAACACACTCAAAGTGCAAATTCCTAGGCCTTGAAAGGAGAAGGCCTAGTTTGATCAAGGTATCTCCCTGCAGTGCCAACACAATATTCACAGCACCTCTGGTGACTATGAATATGGCGGCACAATTCTGAATCACAAAATATATCAGACTCTCCATATAGAAGACAGAAACAAAACATTTATTCAGACACCAGAAAGTCAAATCCCAACACCAGGAAACCAAATCCATCATAGCAACAAAGAAATGAACACTGCAGCACAGCAGGAAGCCACACCATCCTTCAGTCTTCCCACAAACACTCACAAACCTCTGCTGTCTGCTTGCCTGCAGTCCTCTCTTTCCCACAGTGCTAGTTGCTCTGACTCCCAGCTTCCTGTGGGCTCTGCTCCACCCTTCAGCAAACTCCTCCCACCCCAGGCTCCATGTGATTACATTCAGCCTATTAGGAGGCAGGGAAGATCTTCAAAGCCCCACCAGCATTACATTCAGCCCCAAGATCTTTCATGTCCTTTCACAGCAAAAATACATTAATTGACATAGGTTAGTGGGAGTTTAGGGGTAACTGGTGTCAACAGAACTTTACAACAATATAACAGGGGTAACAGAAAATGAGCACATAAAACAATACCTTAGGGTGTGGGCTTGGGCACAAGCACATCTTAATGCCCTCCCCCCCCCTCCCCCATGAATGGGCCTTGAAATCTTGGAGTAAAGAGTGAAGGTCTCTTCTTCCATATTTACTTCCTGCTGAAATTGGATGTAGAGTTGCCCCAAGAGGTCCCATCCAAGAGGTTACTTCTTTAGCTGTCAACTAGAGCTTGTCTGATGCAAGGTCCAGGGGTGACACATCACATTCATGGACAGAGTGTAAGGCTTAAGGGATCAGGCATCTACAGGTGGAGGTTATTAAGCCTGAAGGGAACAAATCTTGCAAACAAGTTTAACAGACAGAAAGTCAAAAAGAAACAGATAGAGGGCCAGTTGTGCTTCTGGAGTACGTGAACTCACTATCATAGCCTCATTCACACTAGACTATAGGAGTAAAGGGTGCAATTTGGTAATCATTATCTCTCGAATAAGCAACAGTTACAGTATTATCTTTCACATGTGCTAGAATTTCTGCAACCTTGGTTACAGAACATGGTCTGGCTTATGCTTTACCTATACTTTAGCTCCCACTTTTATTCTATCAGTAGAACCAAACCCTTCAGTTCCTCTGATAGTTATTTCAGAAGGAGGGTCAGTTTTCACAAGGGGTATTGTTTCACAAGGCATAATGATCACTTGAACTATTCTTTCATTTTTACAAAACTGTATGGGTTCTTCACCCAAATTTTGGAATGTCACAAAAATTTCTCCTTGATAATTGGACTCTGTTACTCCAGTGAATACATGTATTCCTTGAGCTGCTAAACCTGATTTAGGTAATATCTGCCCCAAATGAATTTTAGGGATTCTTTTTTTTTAAATACTTTATTGACTTCTGATTTACATCATCTGTTTCCGACAGATTTTGAGTTACAAATTTTCTCCCCCTTTCTCCCCCAGCCACCACCCCAAAATAGCAGTCCCACAGGATATCCCCTCCTCCAATCTGCTCTCTCCCACATTTTCCCCCAAACCCCTTTGCACTTTTCCAGTGGATCTCTATGCCTCAGTGCCTGCACATCCCATTTCCCAATTACATGTAAGATGGTATTAATAATAATAGTATATATATATATATATATATATATATATATATATAATACACACACACACACACATATATTTGAATATTTGATTTCAAAACTTTCAATTCCAGATTCATTCCCCTCCTTCCCCGTCACCCACCCCTACTGGGAAGATATGCAGTTCAGTATAGGTTGGGCAAGTGTGGCTAATGCAAAACAATAACATAGTAGATACATTGTAAAAGACTGACTACAATTCCCTCCCTGCCATCCCACCTCCCACCCCCTCTACTCTCCACTTTGATCCCATCTATTTTCAAAAGTGAGTGCTTCCAACCTCCCTCCCCCCCAGCCTACCCTCCCTTCTATCATCCCCCCTCTCATCCCCTTCCCCCCCTATTCTCCTGGAGGGTGAGATACCCTATTTAGTGTGTATTTCACTACCTCCTCAAGCCAAATTCAATGGGAACAAGGTTGACCCATTCCCTTTTGCCTTCCTATTCTTCCCCTCCATTGTAACCATTTTCCCTTGCCTCTTCTGTATGAGATAGTTTACCCCAATCTGTCTCTCCCCATCTCCTCTCATTATATTCCTCTCACCTCTTAATTTCACCTTTTAAGTATCATCTCTTCCTGTTAAATTGGTCCTGTGCCCTCTATCTATGTATACCTGTAAACATATATACACACATTCACATATGTATTCATATGCCCATATACCCTCATATATAGACATATATAGACATATATATATATATATATATATATATATTTCTTATCCCTTCAACTACTGAGAAAAGTTTCATAAGTTACAATTATTGTTTTGCCATGTAGGAATGTTAATAGTTCAAATTTGGTAAGTTCCTCATGATTTCTTTTCCCTGTTTACCTTCTCATGCTTCTCTTGCTTCTTGTATCTGAATGCCAAATTTTCTATTCAACTCTGGTTTTTTTCAGCAAGAATGCTTGAAAGTCCTCTATTCCACTGAATGACCATATTTTCCCCTGAAACACGATACACAGTTTTGCTGGGTAGGTGACTCTTGGTTTTAATCCCAGCTCCTTTGCCCCCCGGAATATCATATTCCAAGCCCTTTGATCCCTCAGTGTAGAAGCTGCCAGATCCTGGGTTATCCTGATTGTGTTTCCACAATATTCAAAATGTTTCTTCCTGGCTGCTTGTAATATTCTCTCCTTAATCTGGGAATTCCAGAACCTGGCTATAATATTCCTAGGAATTTTCTTTTTGGGATCTTTTTCAGGAGGTGATCGGTGGATTCTTTCAACCTCTATTTTGCCCTCTGGTACTAAAACATCAGGGCAGTTTTCTTGGAGAGCTTCCTGGAGGATGATTTCTAGGTTCTTACTTTGGTCATGGCTTTCAGGCAGTCCAATAATTTTTAAATTATCTCTCCTGGATCTATTTTCCAGGTCAGTGGTTTTTTCCCATGAGATATTTCACATTGCCTTCTATTCTTTCATTTGTTTGGATCTGTTTAACAGCATCTTGATTTCTCATAAAGTCATTAGCTTCCATTTGCTCCTATTTAATTCTGAAGGAATGATTCTCCTCAGTGAGCTTTTGAGATTCTTTTTTCCATCTGGCAAATTTGGCTTTTTAAGGCATTCTTCTCCTCGTTGCCTTTTTGGGCCTCCTTTGCCATTTGAGTCAGTCTGTTTTTTAAGGTATTATTTTCCTCAGTCAGGCTCTCATTTCATAATTTTCTTGCATTGTTCTCATTTCTCTTCCCAATTTTTCCTCCACTTCTCTTATTTGGTTTTCAAAATCTTTCTTAAGGTCCTCTATGGCCTGTGACCAGCTTGTATTTTCCTTTGAAGCTTTTGGTGCAGGAGTTCTGACTTCACTGCTTTCCTCCTGTTCCATGCTTTGCTCCTTTTTGTCCCCCAAATAGGAGTGTATTGTTGGAATCTTCTGTCTGCTTTGTTTCCTTTGCCTGCTCATTTTGCCACTCAGTTCCTTGACTTATGGGCTTTTTGCCACAGTAGCACTCTGCCACCAGACAGGGGAGCTTTCGTCCCAAAAGCTGGGGTTTTCTCAGCTGCCGGAGGTATTAGATGGGTGCCCTCTCTGAGGTCTCCACACGCTCTGGCAAGCTGGACACACACCCCAGAACCTCCACCCTAGACTGCAATCCAGATCCAAGCAGGTTAAAGCAAGAGCGATTACCCCCTCAGACTGGTGCTTGGTCCCCCTACACTCTGCAGGGCAGGAGCTGAAGCCGGCGCCACGTGGCGCTGGCTGGCTGTGCTGGCGTCTCACCGGCTTCTCGCCCCAGGGGTAAAAGCCACGCACTCCCACTTACTGGACCCAAAGTCCAGACTGTACTGACCTCTCACGTTGTCCTTTGTGTTGATACATCTGGAAACGGCCACAGCTGCTGCTGATCTGGAGTCCCTCTGCCTGGAGACTGGTCAGGCCGCCCTGGGGCTAAAGCCTCGGCCTGGGGAGGGGCTCGGCTCTCAGAGCGCTGGGCTGGATTCCTGCCGGCCTGCCGGTCTGTCCTCAGCAGGAGGTTAGCTTCTCTGTGTCATTTTGTGGGTTCTGCAGCTCCAAAGTTTGTTAAGAGTCCCCTTTTTACATGGATTGGGGAGGGTGGAAGCCGGAGCTGCGGGAAGGTCGTGCTTCTACTCTGCCATCTTGGCTCCGCCAATTTTAGGGATTCTTATACATATTCCAGTGGAGATTTTTATTGGCCTTACAATCCACCTTTGCCACCTTGACTTAACGAATGCTTGAGTCTGTGAATTCATTCCAGATGACCCTTTCAGGTATTCCAATCTTGGGGGGAGGGTCCCTGAATCACACATCCCCACCGCCAACTGCATCACTGGGGTCTGTAAATTGTATGTCTCTGGTCTCTTTCTACTTTAGTAAGTGATTGCTTGCTACTCAAGGTAGGACATTTTCTGAAGAGGAAAATCTGTTCGATTCTGCTTTTCCCTTACTTTTTGTGAACCCTAAAATAACCAGAAAAATCCTGGTCCTATCAGACCCTTCCCTGTAGTCATACAGATTCAACATTTCACTTTTCTTCACTGCTACTTTCTCAGTCCCTCACATCTTTATTTCTAAATCCCAATCCATCTTGAGAACTAGTCTTCTTTACTCCACTGAATTTCCCCTTTGTAGATGAACATGTTTTGTTTTACAAATGAAATTCATTACAGGGCTTTTACTTTTCCCTGATCAAAATGGAAACTTCAGGGCTTACAGTCGGATTTCCATTTTGGCAGGTAAGTCAGTTCTAATTTATTTTCTCATGTAAGAGCTTGCAAATTCCTGGTCTGTTTTAATTCCTTTTAGGTGACTTTCTAATTTTCCTGGGCAATTAAGTGCTACTACATCATTTGCAAAAGACCACAGTGGAAAGGCCAAACCACTCTCCTAAAATGAAATACTTCCTAGGAACAGGCCCATCTTTCCCCTATCCTCAAAAACCCTCAACCTCATGTATCTAAACCCTGCAATTATTCTCCTTTAGTCAGTGAGAGTGTCAGTCAGTCCCATATCTCTGCTCCCTTTCTCGTCCTTCCTTTTTGAAGCAGACCAGTGACATCAGCAGGTGATGTCTTGACTTGGGGGAATTGGATTTAAGTGAGGCAATGGTGCACAAAGTAATCAGCCTCACTCTCACCCAGAGGATCCATGCTGGACAACACAGTCAGGAGGGCTTTGCTCAGCTGAGTGAACTCTGGGTATCTTCAATGCATGTGCTCATGGAATTGTCCTGTGATGACTAAACTGAATCTCCTTTCCTTAACTATGGAATGACCTGCAAGTGTCCCCTTTCGATCTTTTATTTGGGGGGTGGGTGTAGGGGGAGGCAAGGCAATTGGGGTTAAGGGACTTGCCCAAGGTCACACAGCTAGTAAGTGTTGAGTGTCTGAGGTCGGATTTGAACTCAGGTCCTGCTGACTTCAGGGCCGGTGCTCTGTTCACCGGGCCACCTAGCTGCACCCCATTGCGATCTTAAATCCAAGAGATTTAAGAGACCAGAGACCTGGCCTGAGTCATGCCTGACCTAGTCCAGTCTGCATTGGACCTAGGGTACAGAACGTCAGAGATCAGACTCTTTGGAGTGCGTTACAATCAGCAATTTTATTGACCGTCCCCACAAGCAATCATAACAAAAGTAATCACATTCCCTATTAACTTATATATAGTGTTCTGTGAAGCAATGCAAGTTCCAGGCACGGTCCTGTGAAGCTTTCCATACTTTCAAAGTTAACACTGGAGGGAGGTGACAGACAGTCCATGCCTTGATGGGGACAGAACTAGGGAATGGAAACGTCCAAAGAAAGTCCTAGTTCACAAAGATGATTTGGCCACAGTGGCCGACACTCCCGGCTCCCTGACCAAAATGCTTACTTTTTAAAACTGGCGGTTTGCTGCCCAGATAGTTGTGATTGGTGTACTTTCCGTGCGTTTTGATTCTAGATTTTTGCTTGGTTTTCAAGTCATTTCTGAACCCATTCTGTCCCTATGTGTCGTTACCAGTCGAAACATCTCTGCTAGGGCAAGGAGGCGCGTTGTAGCGGTGAAGCGGGTTTGAGCAAGAGCTTGCTCGCATACTCCCGTCTTACTGCCCAGGAGCGTCCCATCCCGTCGAAAATGCCATCTTTCTTTTGTACCCTTTTGTGTTGCTCGGGGCTCCGACAAGGTCGGTGGGGCACTGAGGAAGCCAGTACCGGAGGGCGTCTGTAGTGGTGAAGGAGGTCAGGGAGCCCTGGTTGCACTGCCTGCAAGGTGAGGTGGGTAGCTCGGCCGCCGGCAGAGGCGGGGGAAGAGAGCAGGGAGGGGAAGGAGCTCATAGGTGTATCCAGGCAGTTTCCGGGGCCGGGTGCCTTCTTTGCGCCTTGGCACCCCCTTCGGGAAAGCGATTGGTCGGCTCGGCGGGTAAGTGGGGAGGACTATGCAAATGAAGCGTTGCCGAGTAGGCAAGGTTTTCTGGGTGTCAGAAAAGAGGCTTCTTGCGTGAAGAAAGTGCTCAAAATCTGTTAAAGGTCCACTCTGTGGTGTGCTTGTAGGCGACCTTCTGGTTGCATAGAGGGACCGAACTGGCGACTGGGCTGCGTGTTCGGGTGTGGAAAATATAGGAGGAGGGTGAGGCTTGGTGAACTGTTTGTCGGTCGGCGCGTGTGTAAAATGCCGTGGTTGTGCAGGGGCGGGGGACCATGGGAAGGGGTGGTTATCGCTTCTCGGCCTTTTGGCTAAGATCAAGTGTAGTATCTGTTCTTATCAGTTTAATATCTGATACGTCCTCTATCCGAGGACAACATATTAAACGGATTTTTGGAGCAGGGAGATGGAATAGGAGCTTGCTCCGTCCACTCCACGCATCGGCCCAGTATTGCAGTACTTCTGGGAACGGTGCATCTCCTTTTGGGAGAAAGTCGTGGTTTGGAAAGTCAGAGTTATGTAGACTTGCTCTTTAGGAATGGTGGCTTTGTTGGTAAGCATACTGTGTGTTTCCTGCTCACACTTAACTTTCCTCAATTTCCTTTTTCTTGGCTTTCGCGCGCTTTCTTTGGGGTGAAGCGACTCTCGTAATTCCGCCTTATTCACGTTTTTCGCCCTGCAACACTCCCAGCTGCGGATGCCTATCATCGTTGCTGCCAGACAAACGTTTGGCCCAGACCACTCCCTACTTTTGCACTACTTACTTGGTGCCAAGCACTGAGAATTAAGTGAGAAACCTCTTAAGCCTATGAAATACCTAAGAAGGGCCTGAGGCCAGATTTAAACTGGGCTCAGAGATGTCTTCCTGATTCCTGATAGATTTGTAGTTTGATGAACACTCTTCCTGAATGACCAGCTCTGTAATTCGATGGGTCTTGAGAAAGATGAAAACTCTCGGGTTAATCGTTCTCCTCCACAAAGGGAGGCCCTTCTCTCTGACTTCGGAACTGACTAGTTATTTCCAATGTCACATTCTAGAGAACAGCAAAGCATCAGCATACTGGACCAGTGAAGGCCTGAAGAGTGACGAAGAGTTCCTGGCTCGGAAGAGGCACTTTGACCCGACTGGGTGATTTCTAACTAGAAGACTAAAAGGAAAATAATAAGCGATTCTTCTGATCTCACCATTCAAGACATTTCAAGCAGGAGCCACGAGTCCAGGGGACCGCAGAACAGTTGCTCTTCCATCTGTCCCTCCCCTCCTCACCTCCTTTGGCCTTCCCTTAATGGCTTAGGAACATAACTCTCCATTGCAGTAAATTACTGGTGATTGACATCAACAGCTTGCCTGTGGGCTAGCTTGGGATCACTGAGGAAATTTGCTTTTGATATAAAGATTGAAATGAGACACTTGTATATCGTTCCCTAGTTAACAAAAAAAAAAAGGGGGGGGGGACTTACTTAGCCAGAGCAAAAGGATGTGAAAAATGATTTTAAATCTCAGTGATCAATATCTTGGAGACTCAAAGTTCCAACTCTTCCTCCCCCCCCTCACCCCCACTCCCCCTTAGAAATCCACTCTCTCCTTTAGAAGGACATTACTGGTGATGAGACTGCATTGAATCTTCTCATCCTGGTCAAACTCCAAAGTGAGCTTGAATTGATTTAATCCACTCAGACTCGGGTGGAGTTAGGTTCCTCTGCCTCGATAGCCCAAGACTGGGAGTGCTCTTGCGTGGAGGAAGGTCTGAGAGAACAGATGTTTCCTTGGTCCAGAAGGTAAAATGATGGTGGGTGATATCAACCCCTGTTGGCAAGGTATATAACCCTATACCCCCAAATCGAGCCCATTCTGAACTGACCCACTTAGGGGGCCTAATTCTGGACTGCAACTCCCATGAAATGCATGTCAAGCCATCTTTTTCTCTTCTTTTGCTTTTTGGAGGGGGGAAGCCTGGGCAATTGGGGTTAAGTGACTTTCCCAAGGTCACCAGGCTAGTAAGTGTTAAGTGTCTGAGGCCGAGTTGGGGGCAGAAGGAGGAAAGGGCAGGAAAAAGGTTAGACTATTACTTGGGAGTACCATGCCCTTGTTCATAGCATCTATAAGAATGTTTGCTATTTGGGATTTTTGAAAGTGGAAGTCCCATTTATCTTTTGTAAGTGTAAACAAATCTATATTACTTGTTAGAGAACTTCTATTTGCTTGTGTTGAAATATTGTAAAGCTGAGACCACTTCTGCTTAATGTTAGAATGCTTGTAAAGTTCCTCCTCTTGTCCAATTTGTGACATGCCACATTCCTTTGTGAGATCCCAAAGTAAAGTTAAAAATTCTGAGCAAAAACTCTTTTTCTCACCCAAAGAGCAAAGCCACTTCTCACTAGCCAGCAGTGGTTTTGCCAGGGTGGTGCTAACATCTGGGACTAATTATCCTTCCTTTCCTGCTACCCGCACCCCTCCCTACCACCTGACCTAAGACTACTGACCTTTGAATTGCCCAGGGAGTTGGTGACAAATCTCCTTTGGTGTTGGAACAGCCTTCTGTAAGGGTTATGGGATTTAAAGATCTTCCATGCCCCGTTGGACTTGCTGACGTAGCAGGAAGGGGCGGAGCAAGAGGAAGCGGAAGCCAAGCTAGCGTTCCTTCGGTGGCTGGCGGTGGTGGTGACAGCGGCAGCAGCAGAGGCAGTGGCAGCGCGAAGCCCTTTTTGAGTTAGGACTGCTAAGGACTTTCTGCTAAGGACTCCTGCTGAGGACTGCCAGGGGCCGGAGCTGCTGGGAGCGCGCTTCCAGGACGCTGGGTGGTTGCTGTGAGTGGGGAGAGGAGGACCTTTGCCTGAGGTAGCCTGTTCTGTTTGAAAGGCTTGAAAATGTGGGTGCTTTCTACTTTATCTACCTGTGCCAATATCATAACCACTCTGATGGCTTTCACTTTCTGGTTTTGGGACTCAGTCTTTTGGTATCTTAATAAATTTTCTAGTTTATTTCCTCATATGGCAAACATGACGTATTTTGTAATGGATAATTATATCAGCATATTTGTAATCTCTATAGGCATTGTGAATATGGCATTGCTGATACACCTTCCAAAACTCATGAGTTGCTTGAATTGTGATCGTGTTCTCCTCCCATCCGTTTTCCTTTCTATAATCTCAAATAGTGTGTGAAACCTTAACAGAGGAACCTGATCTGAGGAGCAGTCCATCTCTTGAGTCATCCCAAGACTGACTCTACTGCTTACTGAGAAAAATGATTATTTCTTATATTAATAACCAATTATTGATTGAGGTTAAGATTTTTTCTATTTCTTCATTCAGAAATAAACCCCTGTAGGTTAACACAGGCAGTCTTTGAAGGACATTAATGAACTTTTTTACACAACAATTTATCCCCACCTGGTCTTTATCTGGATGGAATGGTTCCCACTGAACTAGAGAAACTTTACAAAGAGATCTAGGTGAAATCTAGGTGAATTCCTGTGCCAGCAATTCTACTCTACCGGCTTGGGTGGGTGGGGTAGATCTTTGTCCAGATGGCCCAGGCTGGGAGCAAGAGTGTACTCAAAGTCACTTTCCCCCAGACCCTCATTGGAATAGCACCTCTCCTGATGATATTCATTCTCCTTTAATTGTTAACCAATCAGAGTGGATTGCCTCCTGTCAGGATCATCCACTCTTCCAAGGGTGTATAAATGTCAAGAGGCCTTCAGGAAGGGTCTTTGGTTTGTAAGAGATGGCCATGTGATCTTCCTTTTGTGAAATATTCACTAGCCATAATGAATAAAATGATCACTTATCCAGAAATGATGTCTCTCAAGCTTTTTATACATCACGACTAATAAGGATTTGTAAATTCTATGTCTATGACTCTTTTTTTCTTCCCTGGGGGTGCCAGTGATTGATCACAAAAATCATGTTTTCAGAGGGTGACTTTTCAATTACCCTTTGTGAACCTTCAGAATGACCCTAACTGCTTCAGGGAAAACCCAGTAGGCATTACAACCTTGGACAGCAGCAACAATAATTCTGGGATACTGCCAGGGCCTTTCCCCATGTCTCTCTACCAAGCACAAGGCATGTTTTGTAGCAAACAATGTTCTCCTTGTGCTTTTCATTGGTGTTTCTACTGAAGTGGTTTCATCCAAAATTGCTATTCTGCATTGTTCTTCAACGATGCCATTACTTAGAGGTACTGCTGTGACCTGAAAAATCAAAAGAGAAAACATAAGGGGGGGCTCTATCACTTCTAGACTAGCTGGAGGCCATGGTCAGTGTCTTCAGGAATCAAAAAGCTAGGGCTTTGAGGCTCAGTTACCTCGATTGTCTTCCTACTGTTGTGAGTAGCTGGTATTATGGAAAGTATTTCTCCTGGGGGATATTCATCTTTCCTAGACAGAAACAATCTATCATCATGGTAACTTGTAAGTATCTAGGAATAATCAGCTGAGACGAATGTCTTCCTAATGATGTGTGATCCCTGGTATCAAGCGAATTGGCATCATGCACCTTAGATCATGCTAATGCAGTTTCTGTTAGATTTGATGAGTCAGAAAACCGAGAAGAATAGAGTTCTTTGTTCTGTCAGAAATCCTATGTTTTCTGAAAACACTGGAAGCAAGAAACTAACAATCACACAAAAAGGAAAGAAGAAGAGGGAAGACCTCACTGGAAGCGAATCATTTGTGGTCTGATCATGTGGTGTGTGACAACATCGTTTATGTATGGATGTATGTGTTTGCTTACCTCTGCAAAAAAACAAAATCAGTTTCTGATGCTGAGTGAAGGGAGCAGAACCAGGAGAACATTGTACACAGCAACAGCAGCATTGTATGATGATGAACTATGATAGACTTAGCTTTTCTCAGCAATACAATGATCCAAGAGAATTCCAAAAGACTCTTCTTGGAAAATGCTAACCACATCCAGAGAGAGAACTATGGAGTCTGGATGCAGATCCAGTCATGCTATTTGTAATTTTTTTTTGTTTTTTTTTTTCTTTCTTGAGGCTTTCTCTTTTTGTTCTGATTCTTCTTTCACAACATGACTAATGTGAAAATATGTCTAACATGATTGTACATGTATAACCTATATTGCGGAGGGAGGGGGGGAGAAGATGAAAGGAGAAAAATTTGGAACTCGCAACATTTTGCAAAAATGAATGTTGAAAACTATTTTTACATGTAATTTGAAAAAAATACTATCAAGAAAAAAGACAATATTCTTGTAGTACAAAAAATCAGTTATTGTCAATAAAGAACAAAAAAGCGTCTCTTAAGCTACTACCTGTTGTCTGTGAGAAAAAGTATACAAAAGGTACTTATGTACTGAATATATACGAAATAACAAGGTAATCTTAGGAGGGAGGACTTCCCACCTCTTAGGAGAGGTGCAGAATGGGACATAGGTTTCTCACAGGGTCAACAGTGGGATGCAGGAAGCAGGAAAGGGGACTGCTTTTGTTTAAAGTAAGCCTATTTGATACAAGGGAAGGTTTGAGGAAAATGGGGCAAGTGGGTAAGGAAGAGCTATTGAGTCCAGAAAGAGAGGGAAGAGAATCAGTGAAACATTTTAACAAACAGTGCTACAAAAAGAGAAGGCAGAGTAGTTCAGCTGGAAACAGAGAGGAGCAACTGGAAGGAGTATGTCAAAATTGTTACATACTTAAAAGAATAAAGCGTCCTGCAGTTTATTGTGTCATAGGCAATCTGCTGTCATCTCTCGTTTGCTTTTGGAAGCATTCACATTCATTGATGTCTGTCAAATTTATAATAATACACAATACACATTTTTAAGTGGGGGTGGGGGTGCAGGTGGGGGTGGGGCTGGCGGGGGAGGGAGGGCCCTGCAAGGGCTTCCTGGAGAAGGTGGTGCCAGAGCTGAGTCTTAAAACAAACAGGGGCTATTAAGAGGGTCAGGTAAAGAGAGAGTGCATTGTAGTGGTGGGAGAGAGTCCTGCAAAGGCCCAGAGGGGAGACGGTGGGTCCTGTGTGAGCAAAAGCAAGAAGGGGAGTTGGGCTGAAGTGTAGAATACAGGAAGGGCAGGAATCAAACTAGACCAAAAAGGTAGGTTCGGGTCATTTTGTGAAGGGCTTTCAACGCCCCCAAGAAGAACGACTATTTTATCCCAGCGGCAAAAGAGCCAGTGGAGTTGACGGAGTAGGGGAGTGAGGAGGTCAGGAAAATCAGTTTGGCGGGTGTGGGGGGAAGATGCGTGGAGAGAGGAGAGAGCTGAGGCAGGAATTCGGACCCGGAGAGGTGGTTTGATGTGGAGGCGTGGCTTGATCTGGGACCGATTGGGAATTGTGGAAAGAAGGAAGGAGAATCGAGGCAAATGGAGAACTCATTTTAATATCTCTGTAAAATGTTGATGGTCTCGGTTTAAAGGGGAAGAGAGGGGAGGGAGAAACAAAAACCGAACCCAGTGTCAGGCCATTGGCTAAGCTGGGGAAGTGGCAAGCGGCGCATACGGGCCGTGGCATTTCCTAGTACACGTTCGGGTGCATATACTGCGGGTTAGCTGACTGTCTCTGGAAGGCTGGGTGGGTGACATCACGAAGGGGAGGGGGTATGCAGATGTTGAGATTTCTGGTCCCATTTTCCGGGTGTTGCATAGGTCGATTTCCAGGTTTTGAAGGTAATGATGGTGCTGTTGTGGTTTGAAAGTCGAGATGTTTTGGGACTTTTGAGGATACGTTTGTTAGAAGTGAAGTGTAAGTGGTGTGAGCGTGCTGCCGTGTGTTGAGTGTGCGTGTTTGTTGAGGGAGCAGGCGTGCGTGGAGGAGCGCCGCATACTTACCTGGCAGGGGTGATTCCATGATCACGAAGGTGGTTTCCCCAGGGCGAGGCTTATCCATTGCACTCGGGATGGGCTGACCCCTGCGATTTCCCCAAATGCGGGAAACTCGACTGCATAATTTGTGGTAGTGGGGGACTGCGTTCGCGCTCTCCCCTGATTAGCGAGTCTCCAAAAACAGCGTTGTTGCGTGAGTAGACCTTGCATTCTGTGTCTTTCTGTGTTACTTCCTTTTCCGGAAAATCTGCTCTCCCCTTTGCACACGTGTTTTTAGGTTACTCCTCAAGTGTTTAGAACCGACAGCTCTTTCTTCCGTTGTCAGGAAGGTAAAAAAAGAAAAAGATTTTTCTTTTCTTCTTTGTCTTTCCAGTGCAGCCTTAGTCACTTGAAGAAGTTTCTCTGAGTTTTTCGCCTTGGTCCTGCGTTTCAGTCCCCATTCCTTTTTCATTCGCTATCTGATAGTTATAGATAGGTCCCTTTTTCTCGACTTAGTCGTCCTATTGAAGCCTTCCCTCTTGAGCTAAGGGAGTAAAAAATACGCAAGTAGGTTACTTAAAATGTCAAGATAAATCTGAATACAGCACGCATCTATCTACCTGTTGACTATTTTTAACCTTATTTTATTGCTAATTCCTAACCCTATTTCCTCCTCATTAACTTTATTCTAATTATTAGCCTTCATATTGTAGCATGAATATTTATGTTTACCAAAAAATAAGAATAATAAAATAAACCGCTAGATACGAGTGAAAGTAGAGACAAATGATTTTGAAGGGGATAAAGTACTGGAGTTAGACAGGAATCCAAATCCAGCCAGAGACACTGATGTGCTCTGTAACTTTGGGAAAATCAATTAACTTTTCTTTGTCTCAATTTCCTCAACTGTAAGATGGGGATAATCATACCTGCCTCAAAATGATATTGTGAAGATCAAATGAGATATTTGTAAAACCACTTAACAAAGAGCTTGGCACAAAGTCTCCACAACATAAATGCTTGTTCCTTCATTTGCCTCTCTCAAATTAATGGATAACTTAATATGTTATGCTTTAGTGAGCAGACACTAATGATACAAAATAGTAAGAATATGTACATATAGTTATATATCTATGTAAAAAAAAAAACGAGAGCCACCATCTTTTGAACCAGAAAGGGGGAGGGGGGCACATTGAGGTTTTCAAAAAGAAAGAATATAAAGTATAGCAGTTATTAAAAGAAGTTGTAAAAAGATGATAAAATAAACTATATGTGTGTGTGTGTTTTGAAAAAACAAATTTTAAAATTGCATACGTACATATATTGTGGTATATAATATATTATTAAAATATGTAACATTTCTATAACAGGCAGCTAGATGGTGAAGTGGATAGAATGTTGGGCCTAGAGTCGGGAAGATTCTTTTTCCTAAATTCAAAGATGGCCTCAGATACTTACTAGCTGGGTGACTCTTGTCAAGTCACTTAACTTTGATTGTTCCGTTTTCCTCATGTATCAAATCAGATGGAGAAAGAAATGACAAACTCCATTTTCTTTGCCAAGAAAACTGAAGAATTGGCCATGACTGAACAATAGCAGCAAATTACATAATTAATACAGTTACCATATTACATTATGTAGTTTTTATTATATAATGCAAGATACATTTTGTGTGTGTATGTATATATGTATCGTGTACATGCGTATATACACGATTTTTAAAAATTCACCAAGCACAAGGAGTAGAGCAGGGAACTTGGATCCAGAGTAGTAAAAAAAAATTCTGTAGAGGATAGATCCAGCAGATCACTGTAGGTATAGGTCTTCATGAACTAGGGATCACAGTAGTTAGTAAAAGAAAAAGCAAATGAGAGCAGATTTAAAAATATTCCATTAATCATGATTCCACTGATGGGGAAAAGGATACATTAATGAAAAAAGAAAAAGAAAACTGGGAACTCATTGACATAACAGAGAAGCCTGATTAAGGTAAGAATCATCATAGCTGGTAAAAGCAGGTGACAGAAGATTAAGACCTAGACTTTACATGGTTCATCATTCTTAATTACTGGTAGGTAGCATGAAAATATTACCTGGCACCTCCTATGTCTAAAGTGAAGCCTAAGGGGTGGCTAGGTGGTGCGGTGAATAGAGCACTGGCCCTGGAGTCAGGAGGACCTGAATTCAAATCCGACCTCAGACACTTAACACAAAAAGTTGCCGTGTGACCTTGGGCAAGTCACTTAACCCCAATTGACCTCCCCAAAAAAGGGCCAAAAATAAATAAAGTGAAGCCTATTCTATATCCATGATATTTTGATATGTAAATTTAAACATTAATGCAGAATCAGGGTCACACAGATAAAACCAGGTACCTTCGAAAGCACAAGAATAGAAAATTAGAGAATGAGATAGCAATAAACAAAGCCTAGAGAAACACTAAGCAGTTTCATATAGCCTTCTTTGTATGTCCAAATATTGATGATTGACAGGCTTACAATTAAAAAAAAAAACATTTTCTAATTATCGGTTCATTGCTGGAATCCCAACCTCCCAGAACTCTCATGACCAATGCATTTCAATATATACTTCGTGACTCATTGACCCTGATGCTGGATGTTTGGAATTTTTACTCTTTTGACTCAATCAGAGACAGTTTATTTTTTCAAATAAAGCCATTGCATGGATGATTGTGGCTGTCAGTCTTTGGGCTGGAATTCTCCTCATTGAGGCCTGGAATGATCTGGTTAATAGGAAGCACAGGCCCTCTAAAGGGATGCACAGGTACCTCCTTGTGTCTATGGCTTATGCCATTGCTGAAGTGGTGATGATAGAGTCACAGTACAGGAGAAGTGTCTCCTTTGATGCCTTATACCTAGAACCTTGAACCAAAACTTCATGCATCAGAAAAGAAAAATTATCTGATCTTAAACAATGCAGGAAATCCCAGTTTGGCAAAAAGTGTCTCCCAAAATGCTCTTCCTTAGCTGAGTTTATTAATCCAAAGTTGCCTGATGACCCATTAATTCTCAAGTTGGCCTAGCTGTGGAGCACATTTCATTCTGTTCTTTATTGTCTGTCCTTTAAAAAAAAGTGAAATAAAAAATTTAAAAAAAAAAATAGCAGAAATGACTCAAATCCACATACTTAATTTCAGTCCATGAACTATCGGGCTGATGTCAGAGGCAAAAGTCAAGGGCAATAAATGAACTTTTCATCTTCTAGGGTAAGTAGAGTTAAAAGCTTCATCTCTGGGGGATGTGCTTCAGGTTAAATCTCTGAGGCAGATTTAACCCTCCCATGCCTGAATAATAGATCTAGCCTTGGAGATCACACCATTCTTTAAATGAAATGAAGGGACAAATTTTAGTCAGGGAACTACCCTGGTTGCTCAGCCAAGTCCAGTTCTGCAATTCCTTTTACTTTGGCATCACTGACTGAATTTCCCATTGTCAATCCCAAATAGGCAGAGGCATTTTACCCTGTCATGCTAGAGAGAGATTTATCCTGGCTTTACAGTTGTGTGGGAATTACATATTTGTTTGGCTATCAGTAAAGACTTACTGTTTTTTGACATTAAAGTGAAATGCTAGCCATTGAATGAGCTCACTCATGATTTCAAAGATCCAAGGAAAGGTTTCTGAAGAGTCTGGATGATTATCTGCAAAGGGGAGAAGGTCTAGGCTCTTGTCATGCATCTGTGATGTTGATGAACAGATTGCATTATTATTTACATACGCTCATGATAACAACTGATAAATTGTGTAGTCCCTTAGTCTAGATCAGGGCTTCTTAAACTTTTTCCACTTGAGACCCCTTTTTGGATTTGGTCACATTTGTTGACATTGCAAGGCCCGGGGACACTGGAAGAGAAAGGTGCACATGCTTTGTGTTCAGAACCAAGGCTGCAGTGAACTTGAGCAATGCAACATGGGCAAGCATTGCCAGAAACACCTCAGATTTGTTACACACTTGATTTTGAATTAATTTGTGATTGTTGGTGTTCAGAAACCTTTTACTGTTGCCAATTTTTTCAGGACCCCACATGGGGACCCATACAGAGACCCACAGCTTAAGAAGTGTTGGTTAATTCCGATTGTTTCCTGGTTGTCATCATTTGATAATTGTAGCTAACTAGAATTGACTGCTTGGCAAGCAGGATGTCCATAGTCCTCCTCTTGATCCTTCCTAATGAAATTAGATATAATAGACTCAAAATCCAATTCTTAAAATATACAATCCAATTAGTCTAAAATGCTAATAAATGCAGATTGCCCTAACTAAACTCTAGTATCAGAATATTTTGGTTAATGTAATTAGAATATTTGACCTCAACTAAGGAAAAAAAAAACTGTTACCAATCTGGATAAATTCATTATGCTTCCAGTTTCCCAGGTGTACAACCTCTGGAATTATCTTAAGTCCTTTCTCTCCTTCACAACACAAAAGCAATTAGCATCGGTCTTGTTATTTCTATGTCTTTCATCTCAAACCCTTTCTATTCAGGTTACTAATACCACAGTTGAGGCCCTTTAACAGCTCTCACCTGTAAGTCTCCCAATGGGGCTTTCTGCCTCAAGTTTTCCCCCATTCCAATCCACCCTCCCCACAGCTGCCAGTGATTTTCCTAAAAATAAAGCTGACCATGTGACTGCCCTACTCAAACTCCAGAGGCTCCCTAAGTCACTCTAGGATTAAGAATCAATTCTTCTGTGTGGCATTTATAGCAAGGGTCTCATCATCTTATCTTTCCACATTACAAATTACTCTTTCCTGAGCTGTATGGCTCAACCAGACTCCCTCTTTTCACTCTTGTAGTGCCAACGAAATATTCACAGCATGGATGGTGACTGTAAATATGCTAGCATAGTTCTCAATCACAAGATAAATCAGACTCTCCATATAGAAAACAGAAGCAAAACATGTATTCAGACACCAGAAAACCAAATCCCACCACCAAGAAACCTAATCCATAACAGCAGCATAAAAGTTAATACACAGCAGAGAGCCACACCCTCCTTCAGCCTTCCCAGAAACCAACACTCACAAACCTAGCTGTTGAAACAGGGGGCAAACACTCACAGGTCTAGCTGTTTCCCTGGGTGTGCCCTCTCCTCCCTCCAGCTCTAACTGCTCTGACTCTCAGCTTCTTATGGGCTCTGCTCCAACTTTCAGCAAAACTCCTCCCACTACAGATTCTTTTTTATTTCTTTCAGCTTACTAGAGGGCACAGAAGATCTTCAAATTCCTTTAGGCTTATTAAAGGGCAGGGAGGATCTTCAAATTCCCATTACCATCGTAACTCTTCACACAAGATGCTTCCTCTTCTCTCTCCACATTTCAGCTGTCCAACTTCTGAGCCTGTAGTTTATTCTCTTCCTCCTTTCTGCCTTTTAGAATTCCTTGTTCAAGTATCACCACCAAAAATTTTCCATTAAGCCTTTCCTGAACCTACCCACTTGCTAGTCTCCTCAAATGACCTTGCATTTATTTTGTATATCCTTATATAACTTTGATGTTTCATTATTGTACCAGTCACACACAATTCTCTAGTGTCCTGATCCTTTAAAATTTCTATAGCATCCTAGCCTTCTCCTGTTGCAAGCTACAATTATTCATTGTCTTCAGAGAACATATCTATAAGGATAAATGCAGATGATGTTAATGTATGATTATCTAAATTCATGACTGCTAGCTTGGGACACTGAATCTGGAAACAATTCTTCTAAAGGAGACGGGAGACAGGGGAAGGTGATGTAAAGATGCTGAGGGAGGCATCAGGAGTCAATGAGTGCCCCATCATTGGAGATTAGTGATTCAATAAATCATAAATGTGAGCTCTCAGTTTTCCTAAACAGATGATCTATATGCTCCTGGTGTTCAGTCATTTTCATTCCTGTTACTCCTCATGACCCTGTTTTGGATTGTCTTGGCAAAGATCCTGCATTGGTTTGCCATTTCCTTCTCCACCTCATTTTATACACGAAGAACTGAGACAATCAGGGTCAGGTGACTTTCTCTGGCTGACATAGCTAATGTCTGAGTCCTGATTTGAACTGACTTTAGACCCGGTATTCTATCTAGTGTGCCACCTGTGGTATTTGTCCTTCATTCTTGACAAGGACCACGGCACCAGGGAATTGATGCCACAACTTGCAAGTGAACTGGATTTAAGTGATGGGGGACTGTGCAAAGTCACCAGCCTCGCTTTCTCCTCCAGGGTCATCTGAGTCCAGCGGCAAGTTGAAATCAGAATGACTGGAGATGGCCCCTACTGTGTTACCTAGATGCTCCTTTACAGACATTAAAAAACAAACAAAAGTGGTATCCAATTCAGATGAAGATAAGCTTCTCTCCATAACACCTTTGCAGAGATTGAATACATTCTCCTGCCTCCTATAAAAGTAGAGGAATGGTTCACAAACTAAACATCTGAAGTCAACATTTGTTAAAAGGGAAAAATGGTTCTCCATCAGTAGATCTGCAGTAAATGATCAATTCGTCTGATCCAAGAGAACACAGGAACCTTAGCAGAAAGAAAACACAAATGATAAATTTGCAAATAAAACCCGAAGAAAGGTAAATTAGCACAATTTCTTAGAGGAAATTACAGGAACAATGTAATATGAAAATTTAAAAAAATTATAGAAATAGAAACTTCAGTGAAAAATTCTTCCTGGAGACTTATAAAACACATGTCTTAAAGCAGAGACCAAAAAACATGTAAAAATCTAAATACCCTAAAATAGAAAAGCAACCACAACTTTAAACCCCTTTAAAAAAAAAAGAACATCTGAAAAGAAATCTTTGTGTATGTGTTCAATTGCTTTTAGTGTTCTTTGAATCTCTGTACTTCTGATGAGGGTTGCTATTAGGTTCAGCACAGGAACTCTGATCTTATCTAAGACCAGAAAACCTGCAATAGCATGTGGAAAGAATTCAAGAGTCTCAGGCTTAATTGGAGTGAGAGTTGTAAAAGTTTATTTTTATGCTTTTACAGAAGTGGGCAAGAGTCCTTAGGGGACTTTTTGCAAGTGAAAGGAGGCGCAGGCTTTTACTTTTAAAAAGGGTAGGGCTGCCATTGTCAGGGCTGAAGGGATGGATATAAGGCAACCAAGGCTAACTTGTGACTTCAGTGCATAGATAAAAGTTAGGGCTGACTGAGAGCAACTTGTGACTTCAGTGCATAGATAAAAGCTTGAGGAGTTTAACTTGGAGATGAGATTTTGGCCAGACTGGAGGAGACGTGAGGCAACTACAATAGGTCTAGATTAAGCAAGGACAAAGGAGTCACAAGTTGTTGCCTAGGCAGAGTGTGGATAGGGGGAAGGGGGCAGAATTTGAGGCAGGGAAAGGGAAATGTGATTTTAAAGACTGGTTTTACAAATTGGTTTTACAGACAAGTGATCTTCCTTAATGTATAAAATGATTACTTATCCAGAAATGATGTCTCTCAAGCTTTTTATACATCACAACTAATAAGGATTTGTAACTTTGTAGCAGCAAGCACCCCAAGCGTGCTCAGGGTGGCTGCCCATACAGGTTCTTGGATGTGCTTTGATAAAGGAAAGCAACTCAAAATGGGTTAACAAGCTTACTTTAATCAGTCAGACATATATCGTTTACCTTGTTCGGGGGAAAGGGTCAGCACCCCGAACTTCAGAATATACAGGCAGAATTATCAAGAGAGAAACAGATCAAGTAGACAGCTTTCCAAACTGTCCAGCCATTACATCCATACCCAGTCAACATCTGGGTTTCTCAAAGCCGGGGGGCCTCTGGACAACGGCTTTTCAGAATACAGATCAAATCACAGAACACTTCTCAAAGTGAGCCCCCAAAACAAAGCTACACATCAGGCCTTCTCCTGGCTCAGAGAATGTAACAACCTTATTGACTCACTGGCCAATCAAGAAGTATCTATTGAAAAACAAGCCTCCCACCCCAGGCTTCAGGTGCACTTTAACCTAGGGGCAGGGAAGATCTTCCAAATTTGCATTCCCATTACAAACTTCTACGTCTGTGACTCTTTCTTTCTTCCCTGGGGGTGCCAGTGATTGATCACAAAAACCATTTTTTTCAGGGGGCGACTTTTCAATTACCCTTTGTGAACCATCAGAATGACCCTAACTCCTTCAGGGAAAACCCAGTAGGCATTACAACCTTGGACAGCAGGAACAATAATTCTGGGTTCCTGCCAGGGCCTTTCCCCATGTCTCTTTACCAAGCACAAGGCATGTTTTGTAGTAAAAATGTTCTCCTTGTGCTTTTCATTGGTGTTTCTACTGAAGTGGTTTCATCCAAAATTGCTATTCCACATTGTTCTTCAATGATGCCATTACTTAGACGTATTGCTGTGACCTGAAAAATTAAAAGAGAAAACATAAGGGGGGCTCTATCTCTTCTAGACTAGCTGGAGGCCATGGTCAGTGTCTTCAGGAATCAAAAAGCTAGGGCTTTGAGGCTCAGTTACCTCGATTGTCTTCCTACTGTTGTGAGTAGCTGGTATTATGGAAAGTATTTCTCCTGGGGGATATTCATCTTTCCTAGATAGGAACAATCTATCATCTTGGTAACCTGTAAGTACCTAGGAATAATCAGCTGAGACTAATGTCTTCCTAATGATGTATGATCCCTGGTATCAAGTGAATTGGCATCATGCACCTTAGATCATTCTAACGCAGTTTCTATTAGATTTGATGAGTCAGAAATCCGAGAAGAATAGAGTTCTTTGCTCTGTCAGAAATCCTATGTTTTCTAAAAACACTGGAAGCAAGAAACTAACAATCACACAAAAAGGAAAGAAGAAGAGGGAAGACCCCATCGGAAGCGAATCATTTGTGGTCTGATCATGTGGTGTGTGACAACATCGTTTATGTATGGATGTATGTGTTTACTTACCTCTGCAAAAAAACAAAATCAGTTTCTGATGCTGAGTGAAGGGAGCAGAACCATGAGAACATTGTACACAGCAACAGCAGCATTGTATGATGATGAACTATGATAGACTTAGCTTTTCTCAGCAATACAATGATCCAAGAGAATTCCAAAAGACTCTTCTTGGAAAATGCTAGCCACAATCAGAGAGGGAACTATGGAGTCTGGATGCAGATCCAGTCATGCTATTTGTATTTTTTTTGTTTTTTTTTTTTCTTTCTTGAGGCTTTCTCTTTTTGTTCTGATTCTTCTTTCACAACATGACTAATGTGAAAATATGTTTAACATGATTGTACATGTATTACCTCTATTGTGGAGGGAGGGGGGGAAGATGAAAGGAGAAAAATTTGGAACTCGCAACATTTTGCAAAAATGAATGTTGAAAACTATTTTTACATGTAATTTGAAAAAATACTATCAAGAAAAAAAGACAATATTCTTGTAGTACAAAAAATCAGTTATAGTCAATAAACAACAAAAAAGCGTCTCTTAAGCTACTACCTGTTGTCTGTGAGAAAAAGTATACAAAAGGTACTTATGTACTGAATATATACGAAATAACAAGGTAATCTTAGGAGGGAGGACTTCCCACCTCTTAGGAGAGGTGCAGAATGGGACATAGGTTTCTCACAGGGTCAACAGTGGGATGCAGGAAGCAGGAAAGGGGACTGCTTTTGTTTAAAGTAAGCCTATTTGATACAAGGGAAGGTTTGAGGAAAATGGGGCAAGTGGGTAAGGTAGAGCTAATGATTCCAGAAAGAGAGGGAAGAGAATCAGTGAAACATTTTAACAAACAGTGCTACAAAAAGAGAAGGCAGAGTAGTTCAGCTGGAAACAGAGAGGAGCAACTGGAAGGAGTATGTCAAAATTGTTACATACTTAAAAGAATAAAGCGTCCTGCAGTTTAGGGTGTCACAGGCAATCTGCTGTCATCTCTCGTTTGCTTTTGGAAGCATTCACATTCATTGATGTCTGTCAAATTTATAATAATACACAATACACATTTTTAAGTGAGGGTGGGGCTGGCGGGGGAGGGAGGGCCCTGCAAGGGCTTCCTGGAGAAGGTGGTGCCAGAGCTGAGTCTTAACACAAACTGGGGCTATTAAGAGGGGCAGGTAAAGAGAGAGTGCATTGTAGTGGTGGGAGAGAGCCCTGCAAAGGCCCAGAGGGGAGATGGTGGGTCCTGTGTGAGCAAAAGCAAGAAGGGGAGTTGGGCTGAAGTGTAGAATACAGGAAGGGCAGGAATCAAACTTGACCAAAAAGGTAGGTTCGGGTCATTTTGTGAAGGGCTTTCAACGCCCCCAAGAAGAACGACTATTTTATCCCAGAGGCAAAAGAGCCAGTGGAGTTGACGGAGTAGGGGAGTGAGGAGGTCAGGAAAATCAGTTTGGCAGGTGTGGGGGGAAGATGCGTGGAGAGAGGAGAGAGCTGAGGCAGTAATCCGGACCTGGAGACCAGAGGGGATGCCCAGGCAAGAGTTCACTGCCCTGGTCTGAGGCTGAGGTTATTTGGAAAAGGCTTCATGGAAGAGGCGTGGCTTGATCTGGGACATATTGGGAATTGTGGAAAGAAGGAAGGAGATTCGAAGCAAATGGAGAACTCATTTTAATATCTCTGTAAAATGTTGATGGTCTTGGTTTAAAGGGGAAGAGAGGGGAGGGAGAAACAAAAACCGAATCCAGTCTCAGGCCATTAGGCTGGGGAAATGGCAAGCGGCACATACAGGCGGTGGCATTTCCTAGTCCATGTTCTGGTGCATATACTGTGGGTTAGCTGACTGTGTCTGGAAGACTGGGTGGTGACATAACCAAGGGGGAGGGGGTATGCAGATGAAGAGATTTCTGGTGCCCTTGTGTTTTGAAAGTCGAGATGCCTTTGGGACTTTTGATTTTTTTTTTGTGACTGTGAATTTTTTGCAAAAATTCATTTTTACATTTGTTATAAGTGAAGTGTAAGTCCTGTGAGAGTGCTGGCGCGTGTTGAGTGTGCATGTGTGTTGAGGGAGTGTGCGTTGGTGGAAGAGCATAGCATACTTACCTGGCAGGGGTGATTCCATGATCTATTCTCTTTTCTAAATCTTGAAACCAATTTTCACTAATCCTAATTTCCACCTAATAATATACTTAAACATACTTTATACCTATTTCAGTATTCCATTCCTATTCCCAAACCCTTTCCCTCTCATTATCCTTAGAACTGCCTTAACATATCCCTCAAAAAAAAAAAAAACACCAGATGAACTATCCCTAACATGAATGAAGTCTATTTTTAACCTTATTTTACTGCTAATTCTCCTCCTTATTAATTTTAACCTAGTCATTAGTCTACATATCTTAGTGTGAATATTTATGTCTATTAAAAAATAAAAATAATAAAATAGATAGATATGAGTGAAAATATAGAGGCAGCTGATTTTGAAGGGGAAAGAGTGCTGGAGTTAGGAAGATTCAGGAATTCATATCCTGCCAGAGATACTCATGAGCTCTGTAAACCTGGGCAAAGCAACTAACCTTTGTTTGCCTCAATTTCCTCAACTGTAACATGGGGATAATCATACCTACCTCAAAAGGATGTTGTAAGGATCAAATAAAATGTTTTTAAAACCACTTAACAAAGTGTAGCAGCAAGCACCCTAGCATCTCCAGGGTGGCTGCCAACACTGGTTCTTAGATCTGCTTTTCTAAAAGAAAGGAACTCAAAATAGGTTAACAATCTTGCTTTAATCAATCTAACATATCATTTACCTAGTTCAAGGGAAAAGTCAGCACCCCGAACTTCAAAGTATACAGGCAGAAATTACAAGAAAACAGAGAAACATTTGAACCAGACAGGTCTCCAACTGTCTGACCATTACATACATCTATCTATACCTAGTTACCAGGGAGGGAAGCATCAATATCTGGGTTTTCAAAGCTGGGGGCTCTCAATGGCTTCCTAGAGTCTCCTCTGGTCAAATCACACAGCACTTCTCAAAGTGAACCCCCAAGCAAAGCCTCCCATTAGGGTTTATATAGCCTTCTCCTGACTCAGAGAATGTCACAACTCTCCTGAAAAACAAGCCTCCAACCAAAAGCTCCAGGTGCCCTTAAGCCTATCAAAGGGCCTAAGGGCAGGGAAGATCTTAAATTTACATTCCCATTACACAAAGGGCTTGGCACAAAGTCACCACTGTATAAATGCTTGTTCCTTCATTTGCCCCCCTCAAATTAATGGATAACTTAATGATTAATGCTTTAGTGAGCAGACTAATGATAGTAAATAGTAAAAATATATATACATATAGTTATATATATATATATATGTAAAAAAAAAAAAAAGCAACCATCTCTCAATCACTGAACCTTAAGTGAAGCAAACCAAAGACTATAGAACCCCTTCCCATCACAGAACTCTGCTTCTGTAACCTAGAGGAGGTGGTCTGACCCCCATAGAATTGATTCCTGAATTGTTGTTTTTCTAGATTTGTGGGTTCCTTGTGGGAAACCACTAAAGGACTGTTTATAATCCACCTTCCTCCCTCCTTCCCCATTTGTGATTTCAGTATATAACCTGTGCTTTTACATGAGCTATGAACATTCCTTGCTCTGAAACTGATAAATTAAACTACATGATTATTGGACCTCTCATCTCTAGGCCTGTTTTATCTAGCTCTGAGCATTCTCACGTTAGAGACTGGCTCAGTAAAAATCCTATTAACAATACAGATATTCAGAGGTGGAGCCAAGATGGTGGAGTAAAAGTAGGAACTTGCTTTAGCTCCCAAACCTACCACCTCTAATACCTGTGAAATATAACTCTAAACAAATTTTAGAGCTACAGAACCCACAAAGTGACTGAGGGAAACAAAGCTCCCACTGAAGGCAGACTGGCAGGCCTCCAGGAAGGGTCTATGGCACCTGGCTGGGGGCTGAGCAGTCCTGTGTGAGCTGTGTGGGACCAGACCTGGGGTGGCTTGACCAGTGGCCCAGACTGGCCAGAGCAGACTTCAGGAGAGTGAATCCCTGGCAGCTGTGGTGGTTTCCAGACTTCTCAACCCATAAACACCAAAGTGAAAGTAAAAGGTAGGTAGAGAACTCAGTTGGAACTGGGTGGAGTAGAGTGAGGTCTGGCCCCTGCCTCCAAGGCCAGAGGTGGTGGAGACCCAGTGGCTGCAGCTGTTGTCTGCCTCCAGAGCTCCTGGACTACAGATTGTAGGGGAACCAAGAGACTATTCAAAGGGTAATAAGGATCTTTACTCTCTCTGAACTGGTTCAAAGTGGGAATAATATCTCCATCTTCATCTATATTTGTATCTATGTCTATAGATATGTCTATATCTATATCTATATTTGTTGTCCTTTGTTCTCGAAGACAACCAAAACAACACCAGTATTCTAGAGTTAAGTTACAGTGTGTCCAACTGGCAGGTCAGACCAATACAAGCTGGGAATGCTCTGCCACAGGTCGGCACAAATGGTCCATGTGAACATTTGGGGTGGATTCTCTAAATTTATGCATCTTGCATTTCTTTTGGGCTACTTCAGTTCTGCTTTGCTCAGAGAGCACAGCACCTTCTCTGATGAGGGCACACCATGCTGGGTGGTCCTGTGCCAGTGTCTGCCATGTCACACAATCAATTCCAAAGTTCTTAAGAGAGACCTGAGAGTGTCCTTGTATCATTTCAGACCACTACATGAATGCTTACTCTCTGTGAGTTCTCCATTAATAGTCTTTTTGGCAAGTATCCATTATACATTCAACAATGTGGTCAGCCTATCAGAATTGTGCTCTCTGCAGTAGAGTATGAATGCGTGGCAGTTTAGTTTGAGAAAGGACCTCAGTGTCTGGTATCTTATCCTTCCAGACAATCTTCCTAAAACAATTCTCATGGAAGCAATTCAGTTTCCTGCCTGGCACTGGTATACTCTCCAGTTTCACAGGCATACAACAGTGAGGTGAGCATTGTAGCCCTTCAGTTTGGTAGTCAGTCTAATACCTCTTCTCCCTGACACTTTACTCCAGAGCTCCCCAAGCACTGAGCTAGCTCTGGCAATTTGTGCATCAACCTTAGTGTCAATGTGTACATCCCTGGAAAGTACACTACCAAGGCACTTGTGAATTTACACATAGCATTCAAAACTTCTCCATTTGCTGTAACCAATGTTTGTACATATGGATGGCATGGTGGTGGCTGTTGGAGTGCCTGTATTTTCTTGGTGTTGATTGTTAGGTCAAAATTAGCACAATCATCAGAGAAGGGATCCATACATTTTTGCATCTCAGTTTCAGAGGCTGCATTGAGTGCACAATCATCTGCAAATAGAAGATCATGCACCAATGCTCTCTCCACTTTGGTCTTGGCTTTTTCCAGTTGAAGAATTTACATCAGCATGGTATAACTGATCTTGGCGCTATGTTTGTCCTCATTGAAGGCATTTGACAACATGGCTAAAAACATCATGCTAATAACCATGGGAGAAAGTACATAGCCTTTTTTACTCCATTGGCGATTGGGAAAGCATGAGAGTATTGTCTACTATCCAGAAGCCAGGAATGCATGTCATCATGAAATTGATGCCGGTGAACTTTTCCAGGCAACCAAATTTTAACATAATTTTTCATAAGCACTAATGACAGACACCATCAAAGACCTTGGTCAGATCTACAAATGGGGACAGACCTCTTTTCTGCTCCTGGTATTTTCTCCTGGAGCTGTTGGGCAACAAAAACCTTATTGCTCATTCCTTGGCACTTTCTGAAACCACACTGGCTCTCAGGTAGATGACCATCTTCCAGGTGAAGGATCAGTCTATTAAGGAGAACTCTAGCAAGAATCTTGCCAGCAATGACTAAGAGACCCTGCCCCCCACCTCCCACCCCTGCTTTGTGATTGTCATAGGAAGATCTATTTCCTTTACCTTTATAGAGATGGACAATGGCGGCATCCTTGAACTCCTGGGAGATAACCTCCTCTTGGAAAATTTCAGTCAGCTTTTTTTTTGATTGATGATGGTCTGTTGAGAACATTTTTGAAATGTTCAGCCCATCTCTGTAGGATCACATCCTTATCACTAATTAATGTAGCTCTATCAGCACTAAGTAGTTGAGATGCACCATAGGTCTTTGAGCCATAAATAGCCTTCAGAGTATCATAAAAGTGCTTTGGATTGTTACTATCAGCATAAAACTGAATTTCATCTGCCTCTTTTTTTTTTTAAGGAAATCACTGTTAAGTGACTTGCCCAGGGTCACCCAACTAGTAAGTGTCAAGTGTCTTAGGTCAGATTTGAACTCAGGTCCTCCTGACTCCAGGGTTGGTTCTCTTTTCACTGAGCCACCTAGCTGTCCCTGTCTGCCTTCTTACTGAGCCAAGAATCTTGCAGCTCTCTAAGCTTTGCTTGTACTTTACTATTGATGGAATTAAATGCTACCTTCTTAGAGATGGATGAACTATTCTGTTGATAAACCCTATAGAGTTCTCACTTTTAACTTAGCAGCTTCTGAATTTCCCCATCATTTTCATCAAACCAGTCTTGGTGTTTGGGAGTTTCTGGCCCAGACATGCAAACACAGTGGTATTCACAAGATGTTTGAAAGCTGCCCACTCCTTTCCTCTTGCCAACTGTGTGTTAGCTTAACTTTTCCTCCAATTTACCAAAGAAACTGTTCCCTTTCAGAGAAGAACTCTAGTCTCTTGACATTAATTCTTCTAAAATTAAATGACATTAATTAAATTACTTTTCCTTGGGGACACCACTTTTGTTGAATGTGAATATTTAGCTTGGAGAAGATAAGTCTATGATCAGTCCAGCACCCTGCCCCACTCATTGCCTTTTGCACTCTCAGATCCTGTCTCTTCTCCTTACAAGTACATAGTCTACTGAATGCCAATGATTGCTACGAGGGTGCATCCACAAAATTTTATCGTGTTTAAGTAAATGGAAGACAGTGTTGGTAATGAGAAGGTCATGAGATGAACAAGTCTTCAGTGGTAAGTTACCATTGCTGTTGCTGTTTCCAGATCCATTCCTCTGTAGGAATCTTTGCAAGTCTGGTAGTCTGAGCCTACTTTAGCATTAAAGTCACCCAGAATGATAAGCTTATCCTCTTTTGGCACAGTAATAGTAAGGGTCTCCAGGTCTCCATAAAATTTTTCTTTGACCTCATTAGGGTTTGTCAGGGTGGGAACATAGGTACTGATGATGGTGGCATGACATTTTCCTGCAAGTGGCAATCTCATCATAAGCATGTCATTTACTCCTTTTGGTAAGCATACAAGCTTAGTGACTAGATTAGTTTTGACTGTGAAGCCTACACCAGTTTCCCAGAGCTTCCCTTCACTGATCACTCCAGAAAAACAAGTATCCAGCTCCAGCTTCAGTAAGCTGGCCTTCATTTGCAAGCCTTGTTTCACTCAGGGCTGCTATTTGGATGTGCCAAGTTCTCTTGCAACAAGAGCTATGTCTTTCAGGTCTACTGAATTTTGTGTTGTCTGTATGCACATTCCATATGCAGATGGTGAGTGGAATCGTCTTTGCAGACACTTTTGTACATTTTTTTGTGTGTTTCCAGCCCAGGGTAGGATCCCTGCCTGCTGTGGTAATCAGGTCAGGGTTGAGTAAGCAGAGAAGTGTTAGGGCACCTTTTCTAGCCCCTTTTTCACTCAAGGAGGTAAGCAGTGTGATCCTGAAAAGATTGCTCAGACATCCAGAGGGCTTCCAAAAACCACTGCTGCTTCCAGTGAGGTGACCTGGGCTGCCTGTGTGAAGGATTGTGATTACAGCTCCCAGTGTACCCATACCTGCTGCTTTGTCACTTGCCTGTCCCCACAGGACTTTGAGATAGGTAAAAAATGGTAAAATGGTATGGGTGATGTCTGATTCTGATTCATGAGTAAACTGGATTTAAATGAGGCAGAGTTGCATGAAGTCATCATCCTCACTCTCTTCTCCAGGGTCATGACAGTCCAGTAGCAGGGCAGAGTGAAGACCATCTGGTGAAGGATCCAGATGCAGTGGATGACCCTGGAATCTTTGATGTCTAACCAAGCTCTAAGCACTCCACAGCACCTCCTTCAGCTGCCTTTATGGACCCTGGAACAAATTGTTCTCAGCCACCTATTCCACCAGGCGAAGGCTTCACATGCTTGAGGTAGACACCCCCTAAATCACCAAAGGGTTTGAGACCCCTCTGTTACCCTCAACCAGGTTTTAGCCTGTCTGCCGAAATGGTTTCCTAGGGTGTGATCTCTGTGAATGCTACAGTTTCTTGGAGCCACAGGTGAGAGTTAGGTGGAACAGGTGGGCACCAAAGGCGGAAAGCAGCCCTGAAAAGGTCTTGATAGCCTTCACACCAGAGGTGCTAGACTTTCCTGAACACCCTTCCCCCCCCCCCCCCCCCCCTTTCTGAGACCGGATTTAAACTCAGGTTCTCCTGACTCCAGGACCGATGCTTTATTCACTTTGCCACCTACCTGCCCGGCTTTTTCTTATGTTTGTTCCCCCCCCCACCCCACCCCCCAGGGCTTTGACAAGACAGTCGGTCATTTCAGAAAGCCAGTAAAGGGGGCGTCTGTGAAGGGCGAGTTCCTCATTAAGATCAGGACGTCCTGATTTCTCCTCCTGTTAGGTGAGATCCTCCACTGCCTTTGGAGGCCCTTAAAGAAGAAAGGGAGAAAGGAAAGGGAAATTGAAAGGAAAGAGAAAGTGCGGAAGGGAGGAGAGTTATACAAATGTTAAGCAAGGCGGGGGGCGAGGGTTTTTCGGTGGCAGGAAAGTGTCTTCTTGTCGGAAGGAAGCGCTAAGATTTGGTGAAGGTCCCTTTTCTGGCGTGTTTTTAGCCGATTTTTCGTTGGGTAAAGCTGAGGGTGTGAAGACATTTTTTTCTGGTGTAAGAGGTAGGCGAGGGCGTGGGAGGCTTGGTCAAAGGTTTTGTTTTGGGCGCTAGTATAAGGTGCTGCCGGGAAGGGGGGGAAGGGTAGGGGAGTGGGCAAACTGTTCATTATTCCCTAGGGAACCGGGAAACCTTTGGTCTCTAGCCCATGGTCTCCTTACCCTTGAAATTGGATCTTTGCAGGATAAAGTTGGTCAAGAAAAACATTTGATATGTGAAACGAGGTCCTTTGAGGTAGCTCTTTGTCTAAGTCCAAGTTTTACAGCACAAATCCTTTGATTAACCACATCGGCTCTGCTAAGGGCCGCACTCTGAGAACCTAGAAGACCACCGATGGCCCTGAGGCCAAAGATTTCCTACCCTTACCTTATCTAATAGCTGATACAATCTCAATCTGAGGGCAACATAAGAAGTGTATTTGTGAAACTGGAAGATGTAGTAGGAACTGGTTCCGTCTGCTCCATGTGTCCACCCCAGTATTGCAGTCCTTCTGGGAACGGGCCACTTTCCTTTGAGGAAAAGTTTCTTGCACAGAAAAGAAACTGATAATTGTGCTATTTCCTAAAAAGCGGTAACTTTAACCAGTAGTTCCGCTCTGCATGCGGGGAAACTAGAGCACGCAGTTGAGTTCTTTCTTCGTGTGCACTTGCCAGAGGTTGGCATGAGTCACCCGAAAACAGCCACAAGCAATACTTAAACTAATGAGTAACCTTGCATTTATTCCAGTAAAACAATTTTGACATGCCTGAAGTCACAAGGCAGCACTCAGTCTAAAGGACAAGCGTCACCCTAAGGAAAAAAAAAGTCTGTAGGTTTTCTTTTGTCACTTGCCTTCAAGCCCACCCTCCCAATACCCACAAATACACGTGCCAAGCCCCCTGCCCTGCCCCTGCAACACCCAAGATCTAGATGAAAATGGCCCCTCCAACAACAGCAGCTTCTGGGCCTGCTAGGCGGTCTCCCAGATTCCAGGGGACTGGCAATAAAGTATGCTTCCCACCTTCTGAAAGAGATGATTTACTCTGGATCTGGAATGAGAGGCATTTTTTTTAATGTCAACAAGGTCATTTGTTTTACAGGTCTACTAATGCTTGCTACAAGTTTTTATTTTCCCAACAGTGAGAGGTATGGTGTGGTAGGAGAGAAAATACAATTTTTGTTCATTGGGGGAAAATAATTTAATTCAAAAGTAAAAGTTTTTGAATTCACTGCCCAGGATTACCATGGTCACCAGAATTTCCCCATGCAGTCAAAGACAAGAGGAACCAGTCAGAATATCAGGCTATTCTTTAAGTACACTGGAATGGGTTTCTTGGAAAGCTTGAAGCAACGTGTAATGCGATAGAGCTTCTCCAGTTTTGGGGGAAATTACAGAGGTCAACACACCCAAAGTACAAATTTCTAGACCTTGAAAGGAGAAGGGCTAGTTTGATCAAGGTATCTCCCCTGCTAGGGAAGGAGGAGCAACAACTTTCAACTACCCCTCCAATGCCCTGAAAGCAACATTTGAGGCAAAAAAGGTAAATCTTCAGTGCCAGTAAAATGTAGTCTATTTAATGAATTGAACACTTAAACTGCTCCATATTATTGGGTGACATAAAACAATTTATCCAGAGAAGACATTCTGTCATCTAGTGAAAGATTGCTTTAAAGACATTTTGGCAGAGTGCTAGAAGACATTACAGACAACATTTGGCTTAGGGAAGTAATGAAGACTTCAAAACCATGCCTTTTATGAAATCCTCTTTCCTACCATTTGAGGGGGAAAAAATAAGGACAAATTTTAGGAAAATATTTTTACCTTGCCACTGTGTTCCGTGAATGATTTAGTAGAATTTAATTGCCTAGGTAAATCAGAAGCCAAGTCACCTAACAGGAATTAGAATAGATGGATTTACAAGTTCTTTTAAAAAGAAAAATTTTTTTCTTTACTGTCTGTAAAATGTGAAGTTTCCATTTTGATCAGGATATATTAAAGTCTTACAATTATCTGGTATCATATAAGAGAACTTGTGCTAATGTGCAGGGAGAGATTTAGCAGAGTGAAGGAAACCAGTTCTGAGCATAGACTTGGGATATGATTGAAAAATAAATTGAGTAGGAATGAAGAAGTAATGAAGGTAAATAAAGTGTGAAATCAGAGTATTTAAAAACTGTTTTGAGTTCATTTTGGATCTCATTAAGATAAGAAGGAGATGGAAAGATTTCCTTGCTTGTAAATTTGTGAACACTATATAGAGAAATGCCTATTAGAATTAGTTTTGAGATTTCTCAGGATCTCTGTATTTTATGTAATCAATTTGGATATTCTTGTGGATGTGGGAAAATAGACATGGAACATCTTTAAAATTACAGTATTCTCTCTGACTACATTTACCAAGTGGAGAATATAGAAATAAATTTGTATCATGGGCCTATTTGAGTATAGCATACTGAAATTCTGACCTTGAAGGACCAAAGAAGGGACTCTTTTGACCTTTATGTGGGAAGTATATTCATAATTTCATTAATATGTCATAGACATAGTTATGTTTGCAATTTCTACCTTACAGGAGAACCTCATGGACCTCAAAAGGGAAAGACTGAAATGAAGACTGACATGTCCCATCTTTGGAAGTAGATTTACTAAAAGTAGTAGGTCCTATAATGTATGGTGACTGTGCCTTGGGAAATCTGAAATTCTGCACGGTACCATTTGTAACTGTGGACTGAGATTTGATGTGCCTGATATAATTTGATAGTACAGTTTTCATACTCAGTAGTCAGACAAATCATAATATAAATCACTTCTATACTACAAACAAACTTGTAAGCCCCCTGACTTCAGCAGTGAGTGTTTGTGTTGCGGGATGGGGAGAAATCTCAGTTTCTCAGTAAACCAATTCACTATTCTAGAATTTATAAGGTTTCTTCTTTCAGAGAGTTGATAAGATTTGATGGCCTTTCCATGGATGATGATCCAGAGGACTTAAGATGTAGCAACTCTCCAAAGATCTTTATAGATAATGAGAATTTAGTACAAGTACTTCAAATTATAGGGTCCACTATCTTTAGGTATGTGTATGTGTGTGTATTTATTTTTTGTTTTGTTTTTAAATCTATTTCTATAAATACATTTTGCTTGATCAGAAATTGGTCCATTTTTCCAGTGTTAGCTGCCAGTTTGTCAAATATCTCTTATATGCTACATTGCCTGATACTGCTAAAAATACCCCAGTATCAGCCAATAGGGGTTAGGATTGCACAATGATAAGAGAATACAAAACACCCTATTCATAGGCTGGTGTGTGTATGCGTATATGTATGTATGTGTGTATGTATGTATACATCACATACATGTCACTGACATGGCTTTAAAAGCACCCCAAATGTCTATTAAAATTGCACCTTTCTATTACCCCAATGTACCCCCAACTAAAGAAAAATTGACATACTTTTTTTTCTTTCATAGATATGCATTTGAAACTGCCTCTGTCAGCACAGTTTGACCTTGGGGAGATTGGTCCTGGATATTGTCCTAGATATTGGCACAGCCCCTTGTATCAGCAATGCCATATTCACAATGCCTATAGAGATTACAAATATGCTGATATAATTATCCATCACAAAATACATCAGGTTTGCCATATGGGGAAATAAACTAGAAAATTTATTAAGATACCAAAAGACTGAGTCCCAAAACCAGAAAGTGAAAGCCATCAGAGTAGTTATGATATTGGCACAGGTAGATAAAGTAGAAAGCACCCACATTTTCAAGCCTTTAAAACAGAACAGGCTACCTCAGGCAAAGGTCCTCCTCTCCCCACTCACAGCAACCACCCAGTGCCCTGGAAGCAGGCTCCCAGCAGCTCTGGCCCCTGGCAGTCCTCAGCAGGAGTCCTAACTCAAAAAAAAAAAAAGGCAACCGCCGCCAACTGCCAACCGCAGGACCGTTAGCTCGGCTTTTCACTTTCTCTTGCTCTGCTACGTCAGCACGTCCATGGGGCATGGGAGATCTTTAAATCCCATAACCCTTACATTCGGCCCCAAGATCTTTCATGTCCCTTACTTGGCAAAAATACAGTAGGAATAACTGGTGTCAACAAAATTTCACAACAATATAACAAGAATAGCACACAATAAACACAAAAAACCATATTTTAGGGTGGGGCTTGAGCACAAGCTCCCCATCATTCCCCCCACCCCGAACAAATGGGGCCCCAAAATCTTGTGGTAAGGGGTGAAGATCTCTTCTTCTATGGCTACTTGCTGCTGAAATCGGATGTAGAGCTGTCCCTGTCCTAAGGGGTCCCATTTGAGAGGTCAGTTCTTAATATGCTTGATGCCAGGTCCAAGGGTGACACATCACAGTTGCAGACAGGGGGTGACATCCAGCTTAAGCTATCAGGCATCTACAGATGGAGGGTACCAAGCCCGTGGAAACAAATCTAACAAACAAGGTGAACAAACAAAAAATCAAGAAGAAGCAAAGAGACAATAACCAGACTATTGTAGCCTCACTCACGGTAGAATAAATGACTTAAGGGTACAATTTTGTAATCATCTTCTCCAGAATAAACAATAGTTACAGTGTTATCCTTCCCATATGCTATAATCTCTGCAGCCTTTGGAACATCATCTGGCTTCTGTTTTACCCATACTTTAGCTCCTGATTTTATTCTATCACTAGAACCAAATCCTTCAGTTCCTGTGACAGTTATTTTGGAAGGAGGGTCAGTTTTTACAAGTGGCATTGTTTTACAAGGAACGATAATCACTTGAACTATCCTATCATTCTTGTGAATCTGTATGGGCCCCTCACCTAAATTCTGGAATGTTACAACAATTTCTCCTTGATAATTAGAATCTATTACTCCAGCCAATACATGTATTCCTTGAGCTGCTAATCCTGATTTGGGTAAAATCTGTCCAAAGTGATTTTTAGGGATTCTTATGCATATCCCAGTGGAAATTTTTCTTACTTCTTTCCTGTCCAACCAAAAGTCCTCTAAACAATGTAAATCATACCCCACCGAACCAGGTGGTCCTAGGTACGGTGCTGGGACATCTGGCCTCAAGGTCCAATACTCAATATTTGGGATCTTGTGTGTTTGTTGTTTTCTAATTTGCAGATTGGGGGTCATCATTCTGGCTAGAGGTGTACTTCCTCCCAATGGTCTATTATTCAAATTACACAAAGCCATGAACAAATTATCCTTCCAATGTTGATATGAATTATTGGAACTTAACTTCCTCAACTGTTCTTTCAGTAATCCATTCATTCTTTCAATTAACCCAGATGCTTCTGGATAATATGGAATATGATATATCCATTCTATATTGTTTAGTATACAATACTTCTTCATTTCATTGCCTTTGAAATGTGACCCGTTGTCACTTTGAATCTGCATTGGGGTTCCATAATATAGGCTTATGAGATCTAGAGTTTTACAAGTGTTTTTCTGGGTTGCATTCTTATAAGGACAAGCTACTAGTACACCTGAATAGGTATCAACACAAGTACATATAAATCTGCATCCTTTATCCAGTGTTAGTGGACCAATATAATCTATTTGCCAGATTTGGGCTGGGACTTTTCCTCTTGCTATCTCTCCAGTTACTACCCGAGGAACAGTTCGCTCCTTTTCCAATTGACATATATGACATTCTTCTGCTATCTGTTTTAACAGTGAATGAGAGATACTAATACCTCGATCTTGTGCCCATTGGTGTGTGGCCTGGACCCCCAAATGGCCTGCCGTTTGGTGGACCCATCTTGCTAATACCGGATCATCAGTTGTTGTCAAAGTAGGAACAATACGTTCAGTAGCAATCTTTGCCAGTCGATCAGCATGAGCATTGTACTCACGTTCTGGTGTGGTGGGGGCCACGTGAGCATCTACATGAAAAACTGACAAGTCAGTGACCAAAGACATGGTCCAGATATCTTCCCATAATTCTTTGCCCCAGACTTGTTTACCATGAATTTCCCAATTTTCATCTTTCCACATGGGCATCCATGTAGCTAAACCATTAGCTACCGCCCATGAATCAGTGAATATATGACACTGTCCTCCTTGTTCTATTTTGATGGCTTGATATACTTCCATAAGTTCAGCATATTGGCTACTTGCACCTATCCCAGTACTTTCCAAAGTCCTTCTAGTACATGGGTTATAGGCCACTGCTTTCCAATAGAGGCCTGACATTTTGTGATCACATCCTCATTGCCAAATGTATCAGCAATGCCATATTCACAATGCCTATAGAGATTACAAATATGCTGATATAATTATCCATCACAAAATACATCAGGGTTGCCATATGGGGAAATAAACTAGAAAATTTATTAAGATACCAAAAGACTGAGTCCCAAAACCAGAAAGTGAAAGCCATCAGAGTAGTTTTGATATTGGCACAGGTAGATAAAGGAGAAAGCACCCACATTTTCAAGCCTTTAAAACAGAACAGGCTACCTCAGGCAAAGGTCCTCCTCTCCCCACTCACAGCAACCACCCAGTGCCCTGGAAGCAGGCTCCCAGCAGCTCTGGCCCCTGGCAGTCCTCAGCAGGAGTCCTAACTCAAAAAAAAAAAAAGGCAACCGCCGCCAACTGCCAACCGCAGGACCGTTAGCTCGGCTTTTCACTTTCTCTTGCTCTGCTATGTCAGCACGTCCATGGGGCATGGGAGATTTTTAAATCCCATAACCCTTACACCCCTATCTCACTAGCCTGTCTAATTCTTTCCTGGCCAGTTAAGCCCTATGTTGCATGCCTCCTTCAGCTTGCACTCCCACCTCACCTGGTTGCCTAGCTCTGGTCAGTCAGGACCAAACCTAAGGATGTGGATAAATCCTAAAAAAAAGCTAAGGAAGCAAGATGTAATGTATTAGATGAAGATAAATAGGCAAGATAAAACCATATTCGAAAGATCTTCAATGTGTTCAATGTTTCTGTTGAGTTACTTCCCATATTCCCTCTGTCTCCTCAAAAGAGCCTAACTTATCCACCTCTACTTAGATGGCTAGTATTTAAGTCTTGTCCCTTCCTTGTTCCCTTTTACTTTCTGCTGCTCCACATGGATAGCCAGTTGTATATGTGTCTGCCTTTTTATTTTTTTTGCACAGCGACATTTTTATTACTACTTAAGGCTTCCCTGCACATTCATTTCCTCTCTTTGTTTTTGGCATTTAAAGAAATTGCAGAAGAATAAACATTTGTATCATTCTACTAGACAGACCCCCTACCCCAAAGCAAACCAGGTGAAGCTTGTACTCCCTGGGGAGACAAGACAACAAGAGAGAAGCAGAAAGGGAGCTGAATCAGCTGCAGCAGTAGGAGGGAGAGGCCTGTGTGTGCAGGGTCAGGAGAAGAAGCCTAAGAGCTGGGACTTGTAGTCCTTTTCTACACAGCTCCCAATGATTTTCCATTTGATTTCTATTCAGTAATTTAGATGCCCACTCTGGTGATTCCGGAGGGATTCTTGGAGAGGGAGTCTTTCTTGCAGGAAAGGTCTCACTGCAGCTTTGCCAAGTCCCAAAGATCGACCCATCCTTGGTGGGTGGGTGAGGAGCAGAAGCAGCGAGCCTGGACTAACTGTGAAGAGGGGAAGACCAATGGAAGCTGTGCTGCCATTGGGTGTTGGGGCAAGATCCAGAAAAGCAAGCTAATGTGCTCAGTAAACCCAGGAGGCTGAAACCCCCGGGGGGGGGGGAGGGACTGCATGCCTGTTCAAAGACCTCTTGCAATATCTTGAGGCTCTCATCAATACCATTATTTACCAGCGTGAGATCAAAATAATGTGCATATCTGTTGTGGATAGTCTCAGAATCCTTTTTTTTTTTTAATTTAATTCTTTAATTTATTAATTTGTTTGTTTCCTTTTAGTTTACAGGATTCAATTCCACAATTCCTTGAATTTCACATTTTTTCCCCTTCCCTCTCCTCCCCCCCCCCCATGGCGTCTTATAATAAAGTGTATAATAAATACTTTCACATTATACAATGGTCAGGTTATAAGGATGGATTGTACCAGCTGGAATGAAAAATGGTAAAGAGGACATAAAATCAAATAAGAGAACAAAATAGATCAGGTATTTTGCTTCCACCTGGATATAAATTTAGTTCTTTCTAGTTCTTTCTCTGGATGCACGTTTTTCTCTCCATCATGCGTCTTTTGGGATTGACTTATATCCCTGCATTGAGAAGAGTCCAGTCTATCAAAGTCGGTCATCACACATACATTGTGTCTGTAATTGTGTACAAATTCCTCCTGGTTCTACTCTTCTCACTCAGCATCAGTTCTTTTAAGCCTCTCCAGGTAAATATGAAGACCGCCTGCTTCCCGTTTCTTATAGCGCCATACTATTCCATAACATTCATATACCACAACTTGTTCAGCCATTCCCCAATTGATGGACACCCCCTTAATTTCCAATTTTTTGCCACAACAAAAAGATCTGCTATAAACATTTTTGTACATATGGATCTTTCTCCCATTTCTATGATCTCTTTGGGATATAACCCTAGGAGTGGTATTGCTGGATCAAAGGGTATGAAAGTATTTATAGCCCTTTGGGCATAGTTCCAGATTGCTCTCCAGAAAGGCTGGATCAGTTCACAACTCCACCAACAATGCATTAGTGTTCCAATTTGCCCACATCCTCTCCAGCATTTGTCATTTTCCTGTTTTGTCATCTTAGCCAATCTGACTGGTGAGATGCGGTACCTCAGATTTCTTTTGATTTGCATTTCTCTAATCAATAGTGAATTAGAGCATTTCTTCATGTGCTTATAGATAGCTTTAATTTCTTTCTCTGAAAACTGCCTGTTCATATCCTTTGACCATTTATCAATTGGGGAATGACTTGTATTCTTATAAATTTGACTCAGTTCTCTGTATATTTTAGAGATGAGTCCTTTGTCAGAGACATAGGTCGTAAAGATTCTTTCCCAATTTCCCACCTCCCTCTTAATCTTGCTTACATTGACTTTATTTGTACAGAACCTTTTCAATTTCATGTAGTCAAAATTATCCATTTTACATTTTATAATGTTCTCTAATTCCTGTTTTGTCATAAAGTCATTCCCTCTCCACAAGTCTGATAGGTAAACTATTCCTTGTTTTAGCAGACTGCTTACAGTATCAACCTTTATACCTAGATCATGAACCCATTTAGACTTGATTTTGGTATATGGTGTTAGATAATGGTCTATGTCCAGTTTCTGCCATACTATATTCTAGTTTGCCCAGCAGTTTTTGTCAAATAGTGAATTCTTATCCCAAAAACCAGGGTCTGGGGGTTTATCAAACAATACATTACTGTAGTCATTGACTTCTGCATCTCGTGTGCCTAATCTATTCCATTGATCCACTCCTCTATTCTTAAGCCAGTACCAAGTAGTTTTGATGACTGCTGCTTTATAGTACAGATTGAAATCTGGTAAAGCTAGTCCACCTTCCCTAGCATTTTTTTTTTTCATTAATTCCCTTGATATTCTGGACCGTTTATTCTTCCAGATGAATTTTGTTACTATTTTTTCTAACTCCATAAAGTAGTTTTTGGGTAAATTAATTGGTATGGCACTAAATATATAATTTAATTTAGGTAAAATTGTCGTTTTTATTATATTAGCTCTACCCAGCCATGAGCAATTGATATTTTTCCAATTAGTTAGATCTGACTTTATTTGTGTGAAAAGTGTTTTGTAGTTATGATCATACAGGTCCTGGGTTTGTTTTGGCAGGTAGATTCCCAAATATTTTATAATGTCTACAGTGACTTTAAATGGGATTTCTCTTTCTACTTCTTGCTGTTGGGTTTCATTGGAAATATATAGGAATGCCGAGGATTTATGTGGGTTTATTTTATATCCTGCAACTTTGCCAAATTTATTTATTGTCTCAAGCAGTTTTTTACTTGATTCTCTAGGATTCTCTAAGTATATCATCATATCATCTGCGAAGAGTGATAGCTTGGTCTCTTCTTTGCCTAACTTGATTCCTTTGATTTCTTTTTCTTCTCTAATTGCTACTGCTAACATTTCTAGTACCAGATTGAATAAGAGGGGTAATAGTGGACACCCTTGTTTCACCCCTGATCTTATGGGAAATGCTTCCAGCTTCTCCCCAGTGCATATAATACTTGCTGATGGCTTTAAATAGATGCTATCTATTATTTTAAGGAAGGTTCCATTTATTCCTATACTTTCTAATGTTTTTAATAGGAATGGACGTTGTATTTTGTCAAAAGCCTTTTCCGCATCTATTGAGATGATCATGTGGTTTCTGCTAGTTTTATTCTTGATATGCTCAATTATACTGATGGTTTTCCTAATATTAAACCATCCTTGCATTCCTGGAATAAATCCTACCTGATCAAAGTGTATTATTCTTGAGATAAGTTGCTGTCGTCTTTTGGCTAGTATTTTATTTAGAATTTTTGCATCTATATTCATGAGGGAGATTGGTCTATAATTTTCTTTCTCTGTTTTATCTCTTCCTGATTTAGGTATCAGTACCATATTTGTGTCATAAAAAGAATTTGGTAGAACTCCTTCTTCACTAATTTTCCCAAATAATTTGTAGAGTATTGGAATCAATTTTTCTTTAAATGTTTGATAGAATTCACTAGTGAATCCATCTGGTCCTGGAGATTTTTTCCTAGGGAGGTGACTGATGGCTTGTTCAATTTCTTTTTCTGAGATGGGATTATTTAAGTAATTTAATTCCTCTTCAGTTAATCTGGGCAACTTGTATGTTTCTAAATATTCATCCATTTCCCTAAGATTGTCAAATTTATGTGCATACAATTGGGAAAAATAATTCCTAATTATTGTTTTGATTTCCTCTTCATTGGAGGTAGATTCACCCTTTTCATTTTTGATACTCATAATTTGGTTTTCTTCTTTCTTTTTTTTTTTTATAATATTGACTAAGGATCTATCAATTTTGTTGGTTTTTTCATAAAACCAGCTCTTGGTTTTATTTATTAGTTCAATAGTTTTCTTAATTTCGATTTTATTAATCTCTCCTTTAGTCTTCAGTATTTCTAGTTTAGTATTTAATTGGGGATTTTGAATTTGTTCTTTTCCTAGGTTTTTTAATTGCATGCCCAATTCGTTGAGTTCCCTTTTCTCTAATTTAATCACGTATGCGCTCAGGGAGATAAAGCTTCCCCTAAGAACTGCCTTTAATGCATCCCACAGATTTTGGTATGTTGTCTCATTATTATCATTCTCTTGAATGAAATTACTGATTGTTTCTATAATTTCTTGTTTGACCCACTCATTCTTTAGGATCAAATTGTTTAATTTCCAGTTAGTTTTTAGTCTGTCTTTCCCTGGCCCTTTATTGCATATAATTTTTATTTCATCATGATCTGAGAACGATGCGTTTAATATTTCTGCCTTACTGCATAGAATTGTGAGGTTTTTATGCCCTAGGACATGGTCAATTTTTGAGTATGTGCCATGAACCGCTGAGAAGAAAGTATATTCCTTTTTATCCCCATTCAGTTTTCTCCAGAGATCTATCATACCTATCCTCTCTAAAATCCTGTTCACCTCCTTAACTTCTTTCTTGTTTATTTTGAGGTTGGATTTATCAACTTCAGATAGGGGGAGATTAAGGTCTCCCACTAGTATAATTTTGCTATCTATTTCTTCCTCTAATTCCTTTACCTTCACCTCTAGGAATTTGGATGCTACACCACTTGGTGCATATATGTTAAGTAGTGATATTGCTTCATTCTCGATGGTGCCTTTTAACAGGATATAGTTTCCTTCCTTATCTCTTTTAATTAGGTCAATTTTTGCATTTGCTTTATCTGAGATAAGGATTGCTACCCCTGCTTTTTTTACTTTAGCTGAGGCATGATATATTTTACTCCAACCTTTTACCTTTACCTTGTGTGTATCCCTCTGTTTCAGATGTGTTTCTTGTTAACAGCATATTGTAGGATTATGATTTCTAATCCATTCTGCTATCCGTCTCTGTTTTATAGGAGAGTTCATTCCATTCACATTTACAGTTATGATTGTTATCTGTTTCTTTCCCCTCATCCTATTCCTGCCCCTGTTAATGTTCGTATTTTCCCTCCCTTCTCCCTCCCCCCCCTTAATAGTTTTCCTTTTGACCACCGACTCCCTCAGTGTTCCCTTTTCGGCCCCCCTCCCTTTTCCTCTTACTACTTCCCTCCCTACAAACCACTCCCACCCCCCTTTTGTAACCCTTTCCCCCTCCTACTACCTGTAGGATATTGTTATACTTAATGAGGTATGCTATTTTTTCTTCGCATGAAGAATGACAGGAACAGATCTCATGCAAAGCTCCTCTCCCTCCCCTCTTTCCCTCTAAAATGATGTGTGTTCTCCTTGTTTACCTTTCTAAGTCACTGTTGCTTCTCGTAATTGGAGGTTGAATTTTCCATTGAGTTCTGGCTTTTTTATCAAGAAGGTCTGGAACTCTGTTATATCATAGAATGACCATCTCTTTGCCTGGAAGAATATGCTCAGTCTCGCTGGGTTTGTGATCCTTGGTTGTAATCTGAGCTGTTTTGCCTTCCTGAAAATTGTATTCCACTGCCTCTGATCTTTCAGTGTGGAGGCTGACAAGTCCTGTGCAATCCTCACTGTGGACCCTCGATATTTGAATTGTTTCTTTCTGGCCGCTTGAAGTATTTTCTCTTTTATCTGGTAGTTCTGGAGTTTGGCCACAACATTTCGAGGATTTTTCAGTTTGAGATCTCTTACGGCAGGTGTCCAGTGGATTCTGTCGATTTCTATTTTCCCCTCAGGTTCTAGTATCTCAGGGCAGTTTTCCTTAACGAGCTCTTGGAGAATGTTGTCCAGGCTCATTTTTTCATCATAATTTTCTGGTAGGCCTATGATTCTCAGATTATCTCTCCTGGATCAGTTTTCCAGGTCAGTTATTTTTTCTTTGAGGTATTTTACCTCTTTTTCTAATTTTTCATTTTTGTTGTTTTGCTTGGCTACTTCTTGGTTCCTCATAGAGTTATTTGTTTCCATTTGTTTAATTCTGGTTTTTAGCAAATCATTTTCCTTGGTTAATTTTTGAAGCTCCTTTTCCATATCATACACTTTTCTTTTTAGAGAGATGTTTTCCTCGTTATAATGTTTTTCGAATTCTGCTATTTTCATTTTGAGAGAATTATTCATTTTGTCTTCTATCTCGCTCATTTTGCTTTCAAAGTTCCTTTTGATCTCATCTAGGAGAGCCTTCTGTGCTTGGGATCCATTCCCTGTTGAAGTCTCAGCTGTGGGTGTGGAGTCCACATTGTCTCCCTCTGAGGTTGGTTCCTCCCTCTGAGGATAGTAGGACTCTAGAGTCTTTGTCTTTGTAGTCTGTTTTCTACCCATTTTGAGGCAGGGTCCTAACCATGCCCTTCCTCTAGGATCCCAAGCCTTTACTGTAGAGGGTTTTGCCCTGGACAATAGTTACTATATTTTCAGGGTCAGAGGTGGGGTTTGGAGCAAGTGGGGTTCACTCTGTCATCCTTGTCTTTGGAGGTCCTGAAAGGGGCTTTTTTTTTTTTAAAAAGATTTTTGGGCTATGAAGTAGTAGCCCCAGGAGTGTTTGCTGTCCAGTATAGAGGCCCCTGTATTTGCTTCTTACCTTGCTCTTTCCAGTCCCAGCCCTTTGGTGATAGGCCTGGTAGTGGACCTTGTGGTTGGTGGGAAGACTTGCCCTCCGAGTTGATCAGGCCCCTTCCCAGCCTGTGTCCGCCGAGCCGCAGTGCCGCCACCGCCGCGCCTTCCCGGACTGGGTCCCGATCCCATCCCTTTTCAAAAGTGGGTGCTTCCAACTTCCCTTTCCCGCAGCCTGCCCTCCCTTCCATCATCCCCCCTCTCATCCCCTTTCCCCCTACTCTCCTGTAGGGTGAGATACCCTATTTAGTGTGTATTTCATTCCCTCC